>NC_033795.1:19976039-20051840 GCF_001876935.1 Asparagus officinalis
GTAGGCCATCATTGGCGGCTTGTTTTCTGGCATAGAGCTTAACCAACCTGTTCATAGGTTCAGGAACAAGCGGGATGGACCATAAAAAGAGTCGCCCCACCCTTCTCGCTATTTTTTATTTTTTATTTGTAATAGTTTTCTAGGTATTACTTAACACTTAGAAATTACATGAAAGTAACAAAAAAACAATCTAACCATTATAGGTAATGAAAAAAGCTATTAAGTAAAATTATATATTTATATACATTGAAAGAGGAAAAATATTACACACACAGAGATTTAATGTGGTTCACAGCAAGTCCTACATCCACGAGCAATAAATACTTGCTCTACTAGCTTAAAAATATACAAACACAAAAGAAATTATAACAAACAATAATAAATGTGTTTGTACAGTAAAAAAGAGAACTTAATTTGAATGGGCCCACGGGAGGGGTCTAACGAGCTAGCACACTCACATACATGCTTAGCTCGCTCGACGGACTTGGACTTCGTGGGTTAACCGAGATACTGATGCGCATGAAGTGAGGGCCTACATACCCCGAAATCGCGACTCGCTACGGTAGAGGATCGAATTTGACCCGTTCTGTATTAGGCCGAGTCGAATAGAGCCCAAACGTGGGCCAAGTGAGCGGGCCTATGGGCCGACCCGGCCCAGCGCCCTCCGCTCCCCCTCTTCTCTCAAGCTACTCGAAAACTTTTGAAAATGTGCAACTTCTTAGCTCTACCTGCCCTAAATCAACTCGATTAACCAGCATGCACACCCCCCAAAGCCCACGTCCCGAACAATTTGCAGTCCCCCACCCACCTACCAAAATCATCACCCTTACCCACGCCTACCCTCCTCTTTCATATCTCTTGCTTTATCATGACCATTATGTTAGAGCCCTTTTCGCTCCATCAATCTTCAAACCCAAGGAAGGCAACCCATAATGAGGAGCAATACCAATTGTCAAATATTGTACATTATCGATCTGCAGTAAATACTAAGGGGCAAAAAAAAAACGAAGTAGAAAAGGAAGTTGTTAATAAAGTCAAACAAGTTATAAAAAAAAAGGGCTTTAAGCAAGCGAAATGGTGTCCGAAAATTACTAAATGTCGAAAGGGAAGAAGCAGAATGACAGTAATAGATGAAAAATTGAGACTTTAGGCATGTTTTGGCAAATTTCTCCAAATTGGGCTAGCATATTTTAACCAGGCCAGAATTGAACCAGGTAGGGTTGGTTCAATTCTAGCTTGCCTAAAAACCCTCCAACATGAACTAAAAACGGTTGGGCTAGCTCTGACCCTACTTTTCCCAATCACGAAAAGATACTAACGCTAGACCGGGTTTAAACCTGGCCTAGTTTTAGTAGTTTGCAAAACAATGTTTTAGACTTTATTTTTCGAGAACAAAGATCATCTCTATTAATTCTTCTTAGAGTTTTTCCAGGGTTTTTCTCTTTTAATTTGTGTGTTCATATTTGCTATGTATCGCCATGAATTAGCTTTGGCTTTTATTATATAGCTATTATTTCTTGTACTTCTTTGGATTGTTCCATTAAACTCTAATTAATTAATGGAACACAGGGGTATTTACTCACCGTTTCACTCAAAAAAAAAAAAAAAGATACATAGGCAAGAGAATGACAAAGGACATAATCTATCAAAATTGGTAGAGAACATCAGCAAGGTTAATAAAGAAGGGTTAGAATTCAACGACATCAAACGGAGAAATTAAGATGTCGGTTTAAGCAGCAACATAAAATTAAAATCCAACGACGCGAATGAAAAAGAAAACTAAATTTTAATATTTTGCTAACATTTTAACGCAAATTGTACTGTTTATCGACATATCCTGTAATCAGAAAAACTAAAATTATACTATTTTAGTTCCATTTGAAACAGATTGTACGTAGCACTTGAAAGCAGAAGCGATACCAATGAATTCATCCTGTCACTACAAAGTAACACCAAACCTACAAGCAAAAACAAGCTTATTTCTACATCTCCACCTCCTCCTCTTTCTCCCTCCATTCTCAACACTCAACGATGGCCAAACACTCCGACACACTTCTCATAATCTTCACCACCATCGTCACAACCGCGTCCCTCGCCTCCGCGGACCCCGCAGGCTTCTTGAGCCTCTCCTGCTGCTCCCCAGCTCCCTTCACCGACTCCTCCAACATCTCATGGACCCCTGACTCCGCTTACATCTCCACTGATCCCATCAACTCCACTTCCACGACCTCCCTCCGTTTCTTCCCAGGCTCTGACCCCCGGACTCCCATTTGCTACGGCCTCCCCCTTAACATTCTCCACAACAACGCCGCTTCGGTCCTCGTCAGGCCTTCCTTTGCCTACAACAACTACGACGGGCTTGACCGGGCCCCGCTGTTCTCTCTCTCCCTCGGGACCGCGACTGCTGCCAGCGTTAACCTCGCCGAGAATGATCCCGTCGTTGAAGAGCTTGTGTGGAGGGTCGACGGCAGTAAGAATACTCTGGCGTTGTGTTTGCATCCTGTTGAAGGCGGGGGGTCTCCTGTAATTTCGTCGATCGAGGTTCGGCCTCTTCCCGAAGGAGCTTATGGGCTCGTTTCTGATGAGGATCGTGGAAAGAGTAGTTTGCTGAGGAAGAGATACAGGATTAACTGTGGTTACGTTGGGGGTGCTCCATTGAGGTAATTAATGATAACTTTTTTGTTTCATGTTATGCGGCGAATACTGAATTACTGTCAAGAGCGATCTCCGTAAAATTGCTAAACAAATTTATATAGAAAGCTCAAGATAAGAAGGAATCTACGTAACATACGTTTTTATCTCTAGCCTGAAATATTGGTTTATATAGGTAGTTTTGCTCCGATTTTAATGCATCCTATGAAATATGGTACCGTACTTTGTTTTTTGAGATAACAAACTCAATAGTTGGAAAGAAAATAAGGTGAATAGAACAAAAAGGTAAATTTCATTGCCATGAACTACTAGTGGTCCAGTTTAAAAAAAACCCATAAATCATCTGATTAAAGAAAACTGCAGTGAAGTTAAAATACCACATATTATTATAATATAACTCGTTAATTAGATATCATGAACTTTTATTTAATAGTTTACTTGGTACCGTACGTGAATTTTTAGATAAAGTCACTAAACTACCATGCACATTACGTTATTTTCAGATAACTACTGCACATGTTTAGATATCAACATGAAATTACCATATAGTCTTCTGATAGTATGTAATATTTTTCTGCTTATTCAGAAAGTTTGTAATACGTTTCTCTAATTAAAAAAAGGTGTCTGATATTTTTGATGTAAATCCCTAATAGATCATTCTAGTTTTGATTAAGATTTACCTCAATTTTTTAATCAAAGTGGACTCATACGAATTGCATCTTTTTCCTCTTAAAAATCCAACAACATCAATCCTCTGGTTGCTATTTCAGTAGTTAGTACTTTCTCGATACGTTTCATTAATTTGTCTAATGCTTGCAGGTATCCGTTTGATTATTATGATCGGATTTGGGACGTCGATCAGAACTTCTGGCCAACCCGTTTGTCGACGGAGTTTAAAATTCCAGTACAACTCGAGCTTTCAGGTGTCAAAGAGAGTCCTCCCGTTGAAGTGCTTCAAACTGCACGAGTTCTTGTGAGGAGAGATACTCTGACTTATTATTTTTCTCTGGAAAAGAGTGGGGACTATTATGTTGTGCTACATTTTGCTGGCATCACACCTGTTTCTCCCACATTCGATGTTCTTATTAATGATAATTCGGTGAGTTCCAATTACAGTGTTAAGCATGGAGAAGCGAGTTCGATTTTATATTCAGTGAAGGGCATAGATAGCTTGAGGATTATGTTTAGAAATGTTAGCTTCTACCCTCAAGTGAATGCCATTGAAATATATGAAGCAATTGGAATTCCTTTGGAGTGTTCTACAACTACAGGTTGGACTTTTTATAGTAATTTGTATTATATATTATGAATTTTTTGTTTTACGCTGATTTTGATTCAACTTTACTTCTAGTTTCTGCACTTAAAGTAATCGAGCAGTCGACTGGCTTTGATCTTGGATGGCAAAATGATCCTTGCTCCCCCACAGCTTGGAAGCACGTTGGTTGTGATGGAAATCTTGTTACATCATTGTAAGCTATGTATTTTAATGGAGTAAATATTTCTTTAAAGAATACGTGTTTTTCTACTAGAATTTCCAGAAAAAAATTATATTAGTAGTTCTTTGTTTCGAGATAATTGTGATGTTGATTGATTTAGGGAACTTGTCAATATGGATTTGAGAGTGATAAGTCCTACATTTGGAGATTTGATTGACCTTAAGAAATTGTAAGCTCATTGTTATATTATTATTTGTTATGTACGTTGAGAGGTTTATATTCAAATTTCGGGTTGATGTAATTTTCAGAGATTTGCACAATACATCTCTCAGTGGAGAGATTATGAATTTAGGCAGCCTTCAGAAATTGGAAATACTGTAAGTTTTCCCTACTATTTTTTTTAATGCACTTCTGCATAACTACCTGATATATAAATATCCTTTATAAATGGATGAACATTGCAGGAATCTTAGCTTCAACAAGTTAACCTCATTTGGTTCTGATTTTGATACTATGGTCAACCTTCAGATACTGTAAGTTTTGATTTATTTAAATTCTAGATCAATTAGATAAAGCTGATATATGGTTCATTCGTTTTAGAATAGCAAGTTTGCTGTAAAACTGTGGCTTCTTTTTATTTATTGTCCCTATAAAATTTCCAAGTGTTCATGAAAGATTAAAGACATGGATAAATGTGCAACCATTCTCAAATATTGGTCCTTACAATCATAGAATCTGTTGACATATTAGTAGTATATAGGGACTTATTTGTAAGTTATGTTTTGTAGGGGCCTATATAAGCCCAAGAAATTTCATAATACAATTAGGGTTTTTATTCAATTTGGTATCAGAGCTAACCCTAGCCGCCGTCGCCCACCCACCGTAAGGCCGTCGTCCCCTCCACACCGAGGCCGCCTAGCCGCCGTCCCCTCAGCACCCGACGACGAATTACCCCCCTCTCTCTGTTTCGGCGGCAGCGAACTCATCCCCACACACTCTAATTTTCCGAGTGAACCCGGCCCCCCCAGCGGCACAACTCCTGTTTCAAGTGGCCGAAAGCCGAACCCTGCAAACTGTTTTCGGGCCGAACCCCCCGCACCCACCACTCTGTTCTCTAGCAACATACCCAGAACGAGACCTCCCCCACGTAAAGGACAACCCACACTCAGAACACAACAGAACCCCTCAGACCCTCTCTCGCTAGTCCAATCCCGACCGCCACCGAGAAGAAAAAAACCAATCCAACTGTCCATATTCCCTCCCAGAAACCTCTCTGACCAAGAGGACTCAGCCTAAAAACCAGACAAACCCGACCCCTACAACCGATCCCGACACCGAGGCAAGAGTCGAAAAAAACCCTCCTCTGCTGAACACTCTTAGGCCAGACCCCTACCACCCTTTGCTGCACATGTCGAACCTCGAGTTTGGCATGGATTCCCTCGACTCAGTCCTCGAACTGATGACAGGAAGAGTATATATCTCACGACGATGAGATATATCACTATTTCGACGATGAGATATATCACTGTTTTTTGATTCTTGTTTCCTCTGAGAAACAAGAATTTGTCTGAGATCTTACTCTTGTTGTGCAGTAGAGGTGCTGCCAAAATTTTTACTGCACACAACAAAGGTTGAAAGAGAAGGTGACCAGGCGTTGGGTCTGAAGCTTGATCAATGGAGGAGATTATCAAGAAGTTGAACCCCGCGGAAGTGTCAACTTTGATGAAGCTGATGAAGTTGTCGGCTGGTGAGAGCACGACAAAACCATCCAAGAAATTGGAGCTTCCTACCATAGATCTGAAGCTTGATGGACCGGGTACTTACCTGAGCTGGTCACGGCGGGTGAGATACACCCTTGCAGGGAGGAACCTAGAGGGTTATCTGACGGGAGAGGTGACAGAGCCGGATGAGGATTCAAAAGGAAGAGATGAGTGGAAGTCCACTCATATGTTGGTGTATATCTGGCTCCTCAACTCATTGGTCCAGTCGATCGCCGCCACAGTTGATGACATTGAGAAGGTGAAGGACGTCTGGAAAAAGTTAAGGAGGACCTATGATGGAGTGGGGAATAACCTGAGGGTGTTCCAGATTAAGGGAGAGATCGACGCCACAGTACAGGGAGTGCGGACTGTACAGGAGTATGCCACAGAGCTGGAGCGTCTGTGGCTAGATTATGATCACTTCTCACCTCGGGCGAGCTGTAAGGACCCGGGATGTAAAGAGCGGGAGGCCTTCCTACAGGAGAGGACTATGGTATTTCTCAAGGGATTAACATCAGAGTTCGCTCAGCGAATTGCATTGCTGCTCGCTCATCCGAAGATTCCTACGCTTGAGGAGGTTGTCTCTGCTATGATCCAGGAGGAGATTCGTATTAGGCTGCAGGCGGGGACAGGTGGACTTCCTGTGGTGAAGTCAGCATTGGCAGCCTCTAGCAACACTGGATCTAGGGGAGAGACTCGATAGTGCTACAACTGCGGTGCGGTGGGTCATCTAAGGCATGCTTGCACCAAGCCACCCAAGGAAGGAGATTCGGGTGGACGTGGACAGTTCGGAGGTCGTGGTCGTGGCCGTGGGGGTCGACGAGGTGGAAGAGGAGCAGGGAACCGGGCGAATCTGATGGTAGCAGAGGAAGAAGAAGCTGAGGTGGTCTTTACTGAGGAGGATCGTGCTTTCCTGGTGATACTCAGGAGGAAGCAGCAAGTAGCAGGGGATGGAGACTTGAGGAGTGGGACTGAGGAGGCATCCACTTCGTTCTTCGCCAGAGGCAACACTGCCACCTATGCTCATCCGACCAAAGGTACTGATGACATACATGCTCTTGCTTCTATGTCTCCCGACAGATCATCAGAATGGATAGTCGACTCCGGTGCGTCTCGACATGTGACAGGTAATGCTAGTGAGTTCTCATCATATACTCACTTAGCATCGCTGTTTGTGGAAAAATTTACAGTAAAAGAAACGAAGGAAAATTAATTTGTATTCCTTTAATCTCAGTTACAATTGGATTTCCTGATTACAAAAGAGAGGAGAATGATCTGGATTCTCCCCTTTGTTTAAATCTGGGTTCTTCACGGTGGCGATGAGATGCCTCCCTCGAATGCTCGTGTCGAGTTTGCTTCTCGTTGACGATCCGATGTCTTGTTTCACTGGAACATGGTCTTCTGCTCACGATTTGACGTTGTGGAGAACTCTGAACGAGTTTGAAACTCTATGAAAGAGTTGATTTAACCGAAAGTCGGTTATAAGCCAAGGATAAAGAAGATCTTGTTGCCGATCTCCAAAGCTTCAGAAATGCTCTAAGGATCCTGTTGACTAGCCAAGAAGTTCCAACAGACCGAACCTTAACTGAATTGATTTTTAGTTATTTATAAGGGATTAAGGGGTGTAACCACCTCCTTAATTCGTTCCTAAGTGGGGCTAATGGGATGTAACCGTCCCTTAAATCACTCCTGAGTGGAGTTGTGATCCCCTCAGATCGTGGGAAACGGTTTTGGAACCGTTCAACTCGTGTTTGAACGAGTCAAACGCAGGCCCTATATTCTGGAATGAAATCTGCGTTTGAACATAGTGTTTGCGAGCTGCGTCTGGCGACGGTTAGAGTTGCGTCGGGCAGCGGTATAGAGCTACGTTGGGCAGCGGTTGGAGCTGCGTTAAGCAGCGGTTGGAGCTGCGTTGAGCAGCGGTTGGAGCTGCGTTGAGCTGCGGTATGAGATGCGTTGAGCTGCGTTCGTGGCTATGAACGCGATGCGTCTTGATGCTGGTGTGCGGGGAGGACTTCCGCAGCTTGATTTGAAGAGACCATTGATTTGTAGTCTCTTTCTGTCGAAGCGTTGCAAAGATCGTCATTTTGTAATCTTTGCTTTAGCTCTCTGATATATGGGAGTCGTCAGATTGTAACTCCCGATGTTGATTATGAAGGCTGTTTGATTAGAGCTTCCATCAGTTGTCGTGAAGGTCGTCAGATTGTAACCTTTAGCGATCTACGTGAAAGTCTTCAAATTGTAACCTTCTGGAAGTCGTCAGAGTGTAACTTCCATCATCGGTGTTTTGATGGGGATCAGCTATCTATTGTGATTTTTAGACAGCCTACAATCGCCTGATAGTATTCAAATAGCTGATGGTACATTTCAGCCAGTGGTTGGTAAGGGTACAGTCGATTGTACTGGTTCTGTAACTTTGTCCAATGTTTTGCATGCTCCTTCCTTTCCAGTCAATCTTTTGTCCATTAGTTCTATCATCCTCTAACTAAAATGCATTGTTTCTTTTGATATTCCCAAGGTGATTTTCCAGGAGAAGGGGATAGGACGGAGACTTGGGACTGACACATGGCGTAGTGGACTGTGGTATCTGGATCGTGAAGGGCTGGATTCAGCATTGGTGTCAGTCGTAGAGGAAGAAGGAGTATGATCTAAAATGAGTACTAAGAGTGAGTTAATGCTTCATCACCAGCGTTTGGGACACTCATCCTTTAGTATTTTAGGTAGATTGTATCCTTTGGGACACTCATCCTTTAGTATTTTAGGTAGATTGTATCCTTCTTTATTTGAGAAAGCAAATAAACAGAAACTTGTGTGTGATGCAAGGTAGATTGTATCCTTCTTTATTTGAGAAAGCAAATAAACAGAAACTTGTGTGTGATGCATGTAAGTTTGGAAAGCTTACTAGAAACTCTTATGTTAGTTCTGATCATAGAAGTTCTCATGCATTTGACTTGGTACATTCAGTTGTTTGGGAGCCTTGTTCCACAAGTTCTATGAATGGATACAAGTATTTTGTTACAATTTATTGATTGTTTCTCTCGTGTTACTTGGTTATACCTGATGAAGAATAAGAGTGAAGTGTTTAGGTGCTTCCAAAACTTTCATAGGAATGTTCAGACTCAATACGGAGCAGTAGTGAAGGTATTGAGGTCGGATAATGGGACAGAGTATACCAACAGAGCGTTTGAAGAATATTTATCGGCTCAGGGAATACATCACCAGACAACCTGTCCATACACACCAGCTCAGAATGGGGTAGCGGAAAGGAAGAACAGATATTTTTTAGAGGTTGCTAGAAGCATGATGATCTCTATTAATGTCCCAGAAATATTGTGGGGACAAGCAGTATTGACCCTAGCAGCGCTGATCAACAGAATGCCCTCGAGAGTGCTGGATTGGAAGTCTTCGTGTGAGACATTGAAGGGAGATAATGGTGGGATTCCTCCACTTAAAGTGTTTGCCTGTGTGTGCTTTGTGAAGGACAACAGGCCATCTGTCGGGCAGCTTGCCCCTAGAGCTGTGAAGTACATCTTTGTGGGATATTCTGCTACTCAGAAGGGATATGTTTGCTGGAGCCCGGTGGAGAAAAGGTTGCTTGTGAGCATGGATATGCACTTTCGAGAACTCGAGCCATATTACACCCGGAAGGTAACTTCATCCGTTGGTAACTCGCCCAATACTAGAAGTATGAGGCGAGAGGAGGAGAATGGTGAGAGATCGGTGAACAATATGAAGAAATCAATTTCTGTATCGATTCCTTGGGAGGGAGAATTGGTTGAGGAGGAGCAGGAGAATGAAGAAGAAAATAAAAATGAGACAAGAGGTGTTAGGCTCACGGTTCAGGGGGAGCTACTAACCTATAGTAGGAAGGGAAAGCAAATTGCAGGAACAGTACCTACAGTGCCACTAGTGCTGCCAAGTCTCTTGCCAACGCCTGCCCCGACTCCTGAGACAACTACACCACCACTAGTTTCATCCCAAGGTGATAACATTCCTCTCCCTACTCCTCACACATTAATATCAGTACGGAGGACTACTCGTAGTAATGCGGGAAATCCTCCCGATAGATATGGTTGGGATCTTGCCTAATTTTTATCATATTCTAACATCCACCATGTACATGGGGCATTCATTGCATCATTAAACTCTGTTACTGTACCTAACAATTGGCAGGTTGCTAAGAAGAACCCAAAGTAGAAAGCGGCTATGCTCGAGGAGCTAGGGGCTCTTGAGAAGAATCGCACTTGGGAGCTAGTAAAACTACCAGAAGGGAAGAGAGCAGTTGGATGTAAGTGGGTCTTCACTGTAAAGCAGAATCCAGATGGACAAGTTGAGCGCTACAAGGCTCGTCTGGTGGCAAAAGGGTATAGTCAGACATATGGCATCGATTATGATGAGACTTTTGCACCGGTGGCAAAGAAGAGCATTGTTCGGACCTTAATCTCTCTGGCAATAAATGGTGGATGGAAACTACACCAACTAGATGTGAAGAATATATTTCTTCATGGAGATCTAGTGGAGGAGGTATACATAGAGATACCACCAGGATTCGGTACAGATCAGACAGTGGGAAAGGTCTGCAGATTGAAGAAGTCTCTTTATAGGCTGAAGCAGTCTCCTCGTGCTTGGTTTGACAGATTCAGGAGGCTTATGATTGGTATGGGGTACCAACAGATCAACGCCGACCATACCGTGTTCTTTCGAAGAAGTGGAGGTCACATCACCATGCTTGCAGTATATGTGGATGATATGATTATTACAGAGGATTATGAGAAGGAGATTGTCCAACTCAAAGTGAGACTGGATAAGGAATTTGAGGTGAAAGATCTTGGCTTGCTTCGATACTTTCTTAGAATAGAGATAGCTCGAGGAGCGGAGGTGATCGTCCTATCCCAGAGAAAGTATGCACTAGATCTTCTCAAAGAGACAGGAATATTAGGGTGCAAACCTGCAACTACACCGATCGATCAGAAGTTTAAGCTGGGTGTTGAAGCTGGAGAACCAGTTGATCGTGACAGATACCAAAGGCTGGTGGGCAGATTGTTCTATCTGAGTCACACACGTCCCGATATCTCTTTTGCAGTGAGCGTGGTGAGTCGCTACATGCATGATCCAAGGAAGGGTCATATGGACGCAGTGTACCAGATTCTAAGGTATTTGAAGAGTGCCCCCGGAAAAGGGCTAATCTTCAGGAAGAATAAACATATGAGCATTGAGGGTTATTGTGACTCCGATTGGGCTAGCTGTGCTGATGACAGGAGGTCCACCTCAGGATATTGTATCTTTATAGGAGGTAACTTGGTCTCGTGGAAAAGCAAGAAGAAATCAATGGTAGCGAGATCAACAGCTGAAGCAGAGTATAGAGCTATGGCCTTAGGAGTTGCTGAGTTGCTATGGTTGAAGAGTATGCTGGTGGAGCTGAAGCTGGATCAATGAGCTAAGATGAAGTTGTGGTGTGATAACAAGTCAACCATCAGTATCGCCAACAACCCAGTACAACATGATAGAACCAAACACATCGAGATCGATAGGTTCTTCATCAAAGAGAAGTTGGATAGTGGACTATTGGAGCTAAGTCATGTTTCAACTAAGGACGAGGCAGCAGATTGTCTGACTATGGGACTTAGCTCAGTAGATATGGTTAGAGGATGTGACAAGATGGGCTTAGTGGATATCTTTCGCCCATCTTGAGGAGGAGTGTTGACATATTAGTAGTATATAGGGACTTATTTGTAAGTTGTGTTTTATAGGGGCCTATATAAGCCCAAGAAATTTCATAATACAATTAGGGTTTTTATTCAATTGAATCTCATAACTTGGAGCGTTTGGATACCATGGTTTTTTTGTCGTTTCCGTTTTTTTTTTTCAAAAAAAACAATGAAACGCGTTTGGCAACCGGGGCGTTTTTTTAACTTGACCCTTTACAAAATCCAAAAATTAAACACTTTTCTCAAAACACCAAAAAAGGTCGTTGCGCGGCGGGCGGGCGGGGGGTGGGGGGGGGAGCGCGGGGGTGGTCGGGGGCGGGGATTGGTGGGGGTGGGTGGGGGGGGGGGGGGGGGGGGGGGGGGGGGGGGGGCGGGGGGGGGGGCGGGGGGGGAGGGGGGCGGGGGGGGGGGGGGGGGGGCGGGGGTGGGGGGGGGGGGGGGGGGGGGGGGGCGGGGCCGCCAGGCGCCAGCGGGGAGCGAGGGGTAAGAGAGGGAGAGGCAGGGGCGGGTCGAGAGCGTCGCGGCGGGGCGGGGGGGGGGGGGCCGGGGTGAGATTCCGTTTTTTCATCTAAGCCGTTCGGGCCGCTGCTTGCCGCGCCGCCCCCGGCCCGCCATGGTCTCGCCGGCCCGCTAGCGGCCGGCACCGGCCACGCAAATCTGCCGGTGTTCGCCGCCACCTGACGGCCGTCGGACGTGGTCGCCTGCCTCACCCGCCCCGTCTGCGCCGCGTCTCCCGGCGCGTCGCGCGACCGCCGCGCGCGGTCGACCGAGCCGCGGCTGCGGACCATGGTCCACCGCCGTCGCCGGCCGTGCAGGTGCCGCACACCGCCGCTGTGCCGCTCGCGTGGGAACCCGCCGGCTCGGCTCTGCGCCGTCTGCGCCGTCGCGCGCTGCGGCGCCTCACCCGCTGCCGGTCGATCGTCGGCTGCAGTCAGCTCAGCCCGCACCGTCGCCGCTCGCCCGCCACTGGCCCTGTTCGCTCGCGACCCCGGGATCCGGCCCGCGCTGCCCAGCCGCTGCTGGTGTCGCGCCGCGCCCCGCGCCGCCCACGCGCCGCCGCCCGTTCAGCCAGCCGTCGCCGCGACGGGCGCTACCGCCGCGTCGCGCTCCGTTCCAGCGGCCGCCATCCAGCCCGCCGCCCGGCACCGCCGGCCGTCCCTCCTGCCGCACAGTCCTGGCGCCGCGCCCCCCGTTCGCCGCGGCCGCGCAACGGCACGCGCGCAGACCGTCACCAGCGCTATATAATTGTAACTAACAATGGCGTTTTCAAAACACTTTTGAAAAAAAAACGTCTTGGCATAGTGTTTTTCTAAAAAACACTACGAAAAAAATCGCCTTGGTATCCAAACACACCCGAGCTATCATTTTTGCAAATTTATATGTTCATGTACATAGTTTAAATGATCCATTTGACTATGGTTAATAGTGCCATTAACAAACTCTCCATATTTGTTACCTTGGATAAGTTTAATTTTAACTAGCCATTTTTAAGCAGAAAAATTCTTTAAGGACCCAAAATATGAGACCAGTAGGGGGGACAAGTGAGGTGTTCCCCTCCTATTGGATAATGAGTTGGTCATCATTAATGATGGCCAACTCATTATTCAATAGGAGGGGGAAACCTCACTTGTCCCACCTATTGGTCCCATATTTTGGGTCCCTGTAGCAAAGCTCTTTTAAGCAACTTATTACATTAAATTGTGGCAACATTTTGTGTCACCTATTGCTGTATGCATGACTTCTCAAGTTTTCAGAACAGATAGATCAGATCTTCAAACTTCATCCAGAGTCTAAAACATTTCAGATTTCTCATTTTAACGTGCGAAATTCTTCTATAACATTTTAGATTTCTTATTTTAATGTTCGAAGTTCTTCTTGTTCTGCTTCTATCTGTGAAGGGATTTGCAGAACAATAGTTTAGAAGGAGCAGTTCCAGAAGTTTTGGGAAATTTAAAGAACCTCCGGTTACTGTAAGTGAATTGATTCAGTTTGCTGTCACACTTCATCATAATTTGTCTAGAAGTAATCAAAAAAAGATCATTCTGCAGAAATTTAGAAAACAATAAACTGCGAGGTGTGCTACCAGAATCTTTAAACAAGAAAAGCTTGAAAGTGAGGTATGACAATATTTATGTTCTTAGTTTAAACATAAACTTTGGTCCCTTAATCTCTCCAATCATCTTGCAGAACATCAGGAAATTTGTGCCTCTCTTTTTCTCCTTCAACATGCAACGACGTAGAAGATCACCCTTCAATTCAAATTCCACGTGTCACGGTTTTTAATGCGACAGAACCTTCTGTTCAAACTCAAAAACACACCAAAATGATAATAGTTGGCGCAGCTGGAGCTGTTTGCTGTGCACTTGTGATTGTTGGAATTGTCGTCTGTATGTACACGAGGAAGAGAAAAAGAGACTATGGGACATCTGATACTCGTATGCGTGAACTTGGCTCAAGCTCGTAGTATTTTGCTGTATTAGAAGAGTTACTAATAATGGATTTCTAAATTGAAAATATGTGCCCTTGGATGTGATCTAACTGCAAATCAACTATTTAGAAATAAATATGAGATAATTTCAACGTGTTTTAACAATGCATTTTTATGTTGTCAAAACAAAATAAATGTTTCAACCATTTTATTAAAAGGTGAACAATTTTTACCCCTTCATCATGATTACAAACATGTCGAAACCATCCAAAATTCTTTTTCCTAGGTTGTACATGTGTATTATATGACATCCAACAGTGTGTATTTTCATTTTGAAAATTTAAATTTTAAATTATCCCCATCCTGTGCATATTATCAGTAGCAGTCCAGCTCAAGTCGTATCAGCATTACCCACTGATCATAAATCTTTTTTCTGATTCTTAGGGGCGGAAAGAGAGATGAAAAGCAGAAGTGTAGCTCAAGTTTTCACTTATAAGGAGATCAAGGCTGCCACAAACAATTTCAAGGATATTATTGGCATTGGAGGTTTTGGATCAATATATCTTGGAAAACTTTCAGATGGAAAATTAGTAGCTGTGAAAGTGCGGGTTGACAAAACACAGTTCGGGGCCGATTCATTTTTCAACGAGGTATTATTTACTCTACCTTTCGACAATTTATATCTGTTCATCTAAGGTTAACTAGGATAAATTTTAGATAATAATCCTTTTAGTAGTGTAAGATACATTAGACAACAAATCATGCACGAAATTATCACACAATTTCTATTACAGAAACCGTGTATTGTTTTTTTTATTACAGCTACCTAAGTTCTTACAGATATTAAATTTAAGGATCACCTATATAATTCTACTTTATCCTTCAGAATTTAGGTCACAATCGAGTTTCTCCATACCTGGTAACCGACCAATGTGTATTTTCAGGTTCAGGTTCTATCTCAAGTTCGACATCAAAAACTTGTACAGCTGGAAGGATTTTGTTACGAATCGAAGCAGCAAATTCTAGTGTATGAGTACCTACCTAGTAGATCATTGGCTGATAATTTACATGGTACGCTGTTTATCAGAAGAATGAGCTGAAGGTTCATGTAGGCCTCTCCCTTTCTGCACCTTATCCGAAATGAAACGTATTTTGTTTCAGGTTCAGACAGTAAAAAGGCAACACTCAACTGGGCATGCAGGCTTAAGATTGCTGTTGATGCAGCAAAAGGTACATTTTCCTTCACTTTTGTCACAAACAATAGGAATTATCTATCTTATTGCATTGATGTTGGTTCTACATGACACAGAATTCATATATATATGTTCTTTTCTTGGTTTTCTATTTCAACTTGTCAGTGAAATTGGGCATATATTGGCCCTAGGTGAAATTAATGAGTCTAGCTCCGGGTAAAATAGTAAAAAAAAATTATCCCAGGCTTTTATCTTCAACAATGTAGCTACAGGGTAGCAAGTGCAAAATGACGATACTGCAGGGAGTCTGCAATTAGCCCTGTTGATGTCCTTTTTTATCAATGGCATTGATACTCCTCTTGCTTCTCGTACATATTTTGGCGCCACTACTTACTATAAGCGCTAACTCGCATTATTTCTGAAATTAATGATCTTTCCCCTGTAAGGACTTGATTATCTACACAATGGAAGCAATCCAAGGATCATTCATCGTGACGTAAAGAGCAGCAACATTCTATTAGATTTAGATATGAATGCAAAAGTTGGTGATTTTGGGCTCTCAAAACAAGTGCCTCAAGCAGATGCAACTCATGTAACCACTGCTGTCAAGGGCACTGCTGGTTATCTGGACCCCGAGTAAAAATTTCGAACTTTATAGTTTATTGTTCAATTTTCCTTAACTTTTCGTTAATGTTGCCTAAAGGCTAACTGTAAGTATTTTGTTTCTATAGCTATTATGCAACGCATCAGTTAACTGAGAAAAGCGATGTCTACAGTTTCGGAGTTGTTCTTTTGGAGTTGATATGTGGGCGTGAACCCTTAAGCCATGCTGGGAACCCAGATTCTTATAATTTGGTGTTATGGGTAAAACCCATTCTTACTTATTTATATGTCGATTAATCATCTAATTTTGTTTTTCTTTAAACTATTATCAACCTTTTTTACTTCGTTGTTATTCGACAAGGGTGAAAATATATTAGTTTGTCTTCTTTCCTACTGCGAACGTTTGTCTTCCTATCATTGCACTAAAACTCTCTAGCACACATATATGTTTGTGTTTCTTAGCTGAGGGGGAAAAAATGATATGATCAAGTAACTTATGAAATTTATTTATCTATAACATATTCCGTTCTTCTTTATTATCACATAATTTTTATGTTGTTTTGCTCGTAGGCAAAGCCATACCTGCAGGCTGGTGCATTTGAGATTGTGGATGAGAGCTTGAAGGGAGGTTTTGACGTCGAGAGCATGAGAAAGGCGTCGTCTATTGCTGTAAGATGCGTGGAGAGAGATGCCTCAGAGAGGCCAACAATGGCTGAAGTGCTTGCTGAGCTCAAAGAAGCTTACAGTATTCACCTCACTTCCCTTTCCTCTGGAGTTGAAACTCTTAGTTGAAACTCTCTCTTCATTGTCATATGCATGTATTTATTATATGTTATGAGATACTATCTACAGGTGCCTACGACAGTGCTTTGACTATTTGTCACAAGATGTCAATTGAAATTCTTGTGCAGAGAGTGAGAGCAAAGAGACATATAGATGGTGTTCTTTGGTGCAACTTTCTCATTGTGAAAGGTTATTTGGAGGATAATGCATTGATTTCAATTAAAATTGCAGGAAACAATCAGAACTAAAAGTTTTGACAATATTCAAGCTTTAAATGCAGTAAGATATGCATGCATAGGGAAACTAATTTTTCAGAAGAGTTATTTGTGTTGTTAAAATAAAGGCAAAAATGCTTTTAGGCCCTAAAACCCAAGAAAACGTGCTCCCCCCCCCTCAAGACATTGTGAACAGGTGTTTTGCCCCCAAAAATAAAGATTTTGTTCTCTGAGCCCCCAAAACACAAAACCCAAGAGATTAAAATATGTGTAGACCATAATATCCTTCTCTCTCTCTCTTTTTATCATGATATACTGAGATGATAGTTAAAATAATTAATGGTGATTATTTTATTATTTTTGTTTTTTATTATTTTCGTTGTTGATGAGAATAACTAACTGTTTGTATTGGGAGATTGTTAAAGTTACGGGTTAATTATTAAGGTTACGAGTTAATTGTTAATGTTACGGGTCAATTGTTAATGTTATGGATCTCTTCTCTCTCTCTCTCTCTCTCTCTTTATCATGATGTTACTGTGATGATATTGAAATGATTGAAGGGGATTGTTATTTTATTATTTTTGTTGTTGATGAGGAAACTAATTGTTTTTGTTTGTATTGGGAGATTGTTAAGGTTACGGGTTTAATTGTTAAGATTACGGGTCGGTTGTGAGGATTACAGGTTTAATTGTTAAGGTTACGGGTTTAATTGTTAAGGTTACGGGTCGGTTGTTAAGGTTACGGGTCGGTTGTGAAGGTTACGGGTTTAATTGTTAATGGTTTAATTGTTAAGGTTACGGGTTTAATTGTTAAGGTTACGAGTCGGTTGTTAAGGTTACGGGTCGGTTGTTAAGGTTACGGATCGGTTGTTAATGTTACACGTTGGGATATATATGTATATATAATTGAGTGGAATGAATACTTTGGGTCACTTGGCCTAGTGGTAAAGTTTGGGAGTTTGGACAAGAGGTTAGGGGTTCAAACCTTAACAACCACAATATTTTTAGAATATTCGTTGTTAAGGATAATGGTTGGTTGTTAAGGTTACGGGTTTGTTGTTAAGGCTATGCATTGGCTGTGAATGTTACGCTTTGGTTATGAAGTTAACCTACACAACAAAACCGTAACCTTAACAATAGACTCATAACCTTAACAACCGACTCGTAACCTTAACAACCGATCCGTAACCTTAACAATTAAACTCATAACCTTAACAATTAAACCCGTAACTTTCACAACCAACCTGTAACCTTAACAACCGACCCGTAACCTTAACAACAAATCCGTAACCTTAACAATTAAACTCATAACCTTAACAATCGACCCGTAAGCTTAACAACCGACCGGTAACCTTAATAACAAATCCATAACATTAACAATTAAACTCGTAACCTTAACAATTAAACCCGTAACATTAACAATTTCCCAATACAAACAAAAACAATTAGTTTCCTCATCAACAACAAAAATAATAAAAAACAAAAATAATAAAATAACAATCCCCTTCAATCATTTCAACATGGTTTTATGCCCAATCCGCATCCAATCCGAATTTTTCGGATTCTCAAAACTCTCATCCAGATCCAGATTTTTTCTCCTTCATCCGAATATTCGGCCCAACCGAAATTCGGTTCGGTTCGATTCGGTTTCGGTTTTGAATTTGCAAAGAGTTCTATCCAAAGACTATCCAAAGACTTCTGTTGTGAATTTGCAAGCTGGGCATTGTCCTCATGATGAGGTTCCTGAGCTCACCAACAAAGCTTTATTAGACTGGTTATCATCTTTAGAATAAAGTTTTGAGTTGATATAATTACGCAGAAAACTGATGTTTTAAAGATGTTGTTCATATAATACATCATGCTTATCTCTTGTAAGTATCATGTACATAACACATTTTATGATTGATTTGAATCTTATGTAATTCTCAAGATCTTTTTTGCGAAATTTTTTAACTAAAGTTTAAGTTTATTTAATTACACGGGGGAGTGATGTTTTGTATGATATTGTTCATATAATGTAGCGTATGCATCTTTTGTAAGTGCATCATGTGCATAACAAATTTTCTAGATTGATTTGAATCTTTACTTAGTTCTCAAAGATATTTTTCTGTGATATTGCTGTACTCGTTGCTTGAAACTGCTCCTTGCGTCGTTTAAATCTATTGGATGATAACAGGAAAAGTTTTGAGATATAAGTTTAGTCTCTAAACCGCCCAACAGAATTCGGGTCGGTTTTTTTTGGGCGGTTCAGGGGTTCAAACCGGATCCAAACCGATTTAATTCGGTTCGGGCGGTTTAGAGACTTCTTCTCATCCATTTAATTCGGTTCGGTTAACCGGTCCGTTTTTTCGGGCGGTTTTTTCGGTTGAACCAGTTTTTTACGGTTTTTGCCCACCCCTAAATGGATCCATAACCTTAACAATTGACCCGTAACCTTAACAATTAACTTGTAGCATTAACAATTAACTCGTAACTTTAACAATCTCCCAATACAAATAGTTAGTTCCCCTCATCAACAACGAAAATAATAAAATAATCCTCATCAATCATTTCAACTATCATCTCAGTACATCATGATCAAAAGAGAGAGAGAATGGTATTATGGTCTTCACATATTTTAATCTCTTGGGTTACGTGTTTTGGGGGCTCATATAACAAAATCTTTATTTTTAGGGGCAAAGCACCCGTTGACAAAGTCTTGGGGGTATGTTTTCTTGGGTTTTGGGAGCTGGAAGCATTTTTCCCTAAAATAAATTAAAAAGATAAGTAGTTAAAAGGCATTACACCAAAATAATAATAATAATAATAATAATAATAATAATAATAATAATAATAATAATAATAATAATAATAATAATAATAATAATAATAATAATAATAATAATAATAATAATAATAATAATAATAATAATAATAATAATAATAATAATAATAATAATAATAATAATAATAATAATAGAAAGCTACGAAAACCCTAATCGAAATGCAAAAGGAGGCATTACAATGGCGAGACCAGAAAAGGAGGACGACAATGGCTGGTCGTACCAACGAACCCCCCTCAAAAAACAGTAAGTGTTATGTTATACTGCGAACAGACAATGCAGATTAACCCAATATTGTTAGTTATAGGCTTATGTTATACTGCGAAGAGACAATGCAGATTAACCCAATATTGTTAGTTCTAGGCTTTGTCCAATGTTAGTTCTAAATTTATACCAACGTTAGATCTAGTTTAAGTCCAATGTTAGTTCTAATATGAGTCCAATGTTAGTTCTATAATATTACGTGTTAGCTCTATTTTGTTCCCGTTAGTGCTAGGTCTAATATTGTTTCATATGTCTTATTGAACTTACAAATTCGAAAATTTTTTGCAGGGAAAAAATTGCTCTAACAGGCTCAGCAGAAACACTAAGGTTAACGGCCAATATCGGGGCTTATTGGGCATTTATGAAGCGCCTTGCCCCGAAGATCCGTCAGTGGCATAGGGATGCATACTGCGGTTCTATATTTCAGCACTACATTTTGTTTGGGGCTCCTGCGGCTGATCGGCCCACCCTTGAGCTGCTGCTGAGCTTTTTCGATAGAGATAATAACACCTTTTGTATACCTGATTCAAAAAGTGGGGGTATGAAAAATGTTAGTTTTGATTTGCAATGGGTCCACAACCATACTTATTTCCCAATTTATGGGGAGGACATAAGGAACAATAGGGACTCAAGAAGCAGAATATGGCTAGAATACTTCGCTAAGCTTTTCATTTCTGAAGAGGGTAAGAAGTTAAAAAAATCAGAAACCAGCCAACGTAAACATCTTGAAGGGCTACTTGAACGGCTTGTTGAATCTACCAAAAAGCGGGATATCGAGGATTTTGCTCTGCTACAAATTTTGTACCAATGCTCTATGATATGGAGTCCCATAGCAGGGGAAGGTATCCCTAGACCCTTACTCAGGTACCTGGATAGCATTCAGAGGGTCAATTCTGTTGCATGGGCCCCGTTCTTTTATAATGAAATTATCAGGGGCATTGGAGTTGCTTTGGAGGGAAAGAAGAAGCAAAAGGTCGCATATGTCCCAGGTTGCATGACACTATTGTGTGTAAGTTCCATATTTTACTGATCTTGTTTCATTCTAATTCGTACCTATGCATTGTTAGTTCTAACTTATTCTATGTTAGTTCTATTCTGTAGCGTGTTAGTTCTAATCTGCACAGTGTTAGTTCCGTTCTGTAGAGTGTTAGTTCTAATCTGCAGATTAGAACTCACACGCTACAGACAGATTAGAACTAACACGCTGCAGAATAGAACTAACACTCTACAGAATAGAACTAACACTGTGTTAGTTCTATTCTGTAGAGTGTTAGTTCTAATCTGCACAGTGTTAGTTCTATTCTGTAGAGTGTTAGTTCTAATCTGCACAGTGTTAGTTCTATTCTGTAGAGTGTTAGTTCTAATCTGCACAGTGTTAGTTCTATTCTGTAGAGTGTTAGTTCTAATCTGCACAGTGTTAGTTCTATTCTGTAGAGTGTTAGTTCTAATCTGCACAGTGTTAGTTCTATTCTGTAGAGTGTTAGTTCTAATCTGCACAGTGTTAGTTCTATTCTGTAGAGTGTTAGTTCTAATCTGCACAGTGTTAGTTCTATTCTGTAGAGTGTTAGTTCTAATCTGCACAGTGTTAGTTCTATTCTGTAGAGTGTTAGTTCTAATCTGCACAGTGTTAGTTCTATTCTGTAGAGTGTTAGTTCTAATCTGCACAGTGTTAGTTCTATTCTGTAGAGTGTTAGTTCTAATCTGCACAGTGTTAGTTCTATTCTGCACAGTGTTAGTTCAAGTCTGTAGCGTGTGATGGCTTGTTAGTTCTATTTTATTACACGTTATATCTAATTTATACCACGTTATATCTAATTTATGTTAGTTCTAATTTAAACCACGTTATAAACCTAATTTATACCATGTTATATCTCATTTATACCAAGTTAGTTCTATTTTATAACAAGTTAGTTCTAAAATTTTAACCAAGTTTGTTCTAATTTATACCAAGTTAGTTCTATTTTATACCATGTTAGTTCTAATTTATACCAAGTTAGTTCTAATTTATATCAAGTTAGTTCTATTTTATAACAAGTTAGTTCTAATTTAAACCACATTAGTTCTAATTTATACCAAGCTAGTTCTATTTTATAACAAGTTAGTTCTAATTTATAACAAATTAGTTCTAATTTTATGATGCTCGCTAGCGCTTTGACGCTCGTTGTCCCTCCCCCTTTCAGGTAACGAGCCAGGGGCCCGGAGAGTCGCAGGTTGATGGCGACGCATTTTAGTTTTAGCCGTCTATTTAGTTATATTTTCTTTTGAGCTCCACTGTAGACTTTTGTGTAGACATGTGAGAGTTTTATTCTAGAAATTTTAAAGGCTGTGTGCCTTATTTCCCTTTGTCAGACATTTTGTATTTGAGACTTGTTGAGGGCTCCAGTTCATTTATTTCAGACATTTACTTGTATTCCAGTATATTAGATAATGAAATATTAAATCTCTATTATTTCATCAGTTGATTCTTGTATAATCTTTTACTTGCTTTGTACTACACCTGTTGTTGATTCCACTAGAGAGATAGTAAATGTGATGGTGAAACCTGTTATTGCACGGTGTGGTGCATGGCCGGTTTGACATTTCTGGTTTTACCTCGGACTGCAGCCTTGTGTGAACCAAGGGGCGTCACAGTTACTATAATAACTCCTACAAATTTGTTCAGCTCTCTGATACCAACTGTGACGCCCCTGGGTTCACACAAGGCTGCAGTCCGAGGTGAAACCAGAAATATCAAACCTGCCATGCACCACACCGTGCAATAACATGTTTCACCATCACATTTACTATCTCTCTAGTGGAATCAACAACAGGTGTAGTACAAAGCAAGTAAAAGATTATACAAGAATCAACTGATGAAATAATAGATATTTAATATTTCATTATCTAATATACTGGAATACAAGTAAATGTCTGAAATAAATGAACTGGAGTCCTCAACAAGTCTCAAATACAAAATGTCTGACAAAGGGAAATAAGGCACACAGCCTTTAAAATTTCTAGAATAAAACTCTCACATGTCTACACAAAAGTCTACAGTGGAGCTCAAAAGAAAATATAACTAAATAGACGGCTAAAACTAAAATGCGTCGCCATCAACCTGCGACTCTCCGGGCCCCTGGCTCGTTACCTGAAAGGGGGAGGGACAACGAGCGTCAAAGCGCTAGCGAGCATCATCACAACCAACCCCAAAGGATAGGGCTCGTTGTATATGAAAATACAGTGAATACATAATATTCTAAAATCATAGATCCTAACAAAAGAGGATTTTAGTATTTAGAGATTTACAACACGAGCATAGGTACGTCGAGCGAAATAATCCAAACAAGGAAACCCTCATGTATATACCTTGTATCTCAAATTGTAAATCCCTAAACACCAAACCCAAAATCTAATACAGGAACAATAATAAAGAGAAATACAACCCATCTCAAAACTTAAATACTGTGTCATGTCATAACCAAATAAGTGTCAAAGGTCAAAATTACATAAGTGTCATGTACAGCCTAGGTAGCTATCATGTCCAAATCTCATGTAATCATGTCATGTCCTGATTTAGATAAGTGTCATACTCATAGCTTAACAAATGCCCAAGATATGGTCAAATATGTAAATGTCCAACACGATGACTGAAATGGATTATAGTCCAACACGAGGACTTTAGTGGATTATAGTCCAACACGAGGACTTCAATGGATTATAGTCCAACACGAGGACTTCAATGGATTATAGTCCAACACGAGGACTTCAATGGATTATAGTCCAACACAAGGAGTAAAGGTATACATATTCTACTCTTGTGCATGCCTCACGGTACAGATCTAAGCTTGTGTCAGAAAAGTCATCTCATATGTGTAGATGAAAACATGAATACTACAATTTAATACTCGATAAACAAGGCAACTACTCATGTTCAACAAAAGTTCAATAGAACCCTCGATCATATATGAACACTGTATGAAAGTATAAGCATAGTAGTTGATCAAGCAGAAATACAAACGAAATAGGAAAAACTCCGATGAGTCGACTCAAATCAGCACATCTGCAGTTTTCTGCAGAACATAGCATTAGTAAAATGAGAATATCTTTCTCTGGACAAACTCTTTTTAAGAATAGTTTTTCGTTTTGGAAACTAGACTCACATAGATATCATTTGACACTAATTTGGCTCAGTTTGGAGTTCATATGATATTTCAAATTTCCAGTCAAACATTTTATATGTGCAGCAGATTTTCTGCAGGATATATCATCAGTAAAATGAGTATATCTTTCTCTAGGAAAACTATCTTTAGGTATGGTTTTCTGTTTTGAAAACTAGATTCACATATCTTTCAATTGGCATTAGTTTGGTTCAATTTGGATTTCATTTGTTATTTCAAATTTCTAGCTCAATAGTATATGTGCAGCAGATTTTCAGCAGAACATAACAAGCATGATTATTTGCACAAGAAATCATATGTAAACCTTCAATCATGCACAAAACTTTAAAACGAAGCATAAGACATCTAAATTCAGATAAACGATATTTTAAATTATTTTCAGATCTTAAAACACTTCTATAAATTCGTGCTTAATCTCTTTAACATGAAAAGACCTAGTCTTCATACATATATACAAAAGATCCAATTTTTATACACAAAATAATTGATTAGGCTCTATAAAACTCATTAAAAACTCTTCAAAAATATTTTAAAAACTGGGAGGGGGATTAGTAGAGATGATACTCACCTGGGGTTGAAGGAAAAACTTGTTAGAAGCAACGTCGAAGGAGATCTCCACTCCAAAAGCCAAAAAAAATCAACAAAAACCCAACTTGAAAGCCTCCAATCCTCTCCAAGAATTCAAAATAGGGTTTATGGGTGTTTGGTGGCTGTTAGGGTTCTTAGATATGATAAAAGAAAGGAATTTTCGTGAAAAATATAGGTATTTATAGAGACAAACCCGAAACAAACCTGTTAGACCCGAACCAGGAAACCTAGTCTGACTAGGAAAATACTCCTTCGGTATTTTGGCTATAACTTTCTCATACGACCTCGGAATAAGGTGATCTAAGATTTGTTGGAAAGTTCTTGAAGATACCTACAACTTTGGTATTATACACTTTTCCAGATTCTTAATGAATCGGTGTGAAAAACATAAAAACTCTCAACTGGTCAAAATTCCCAGATTCTCACTCTTGGCCTTTGTGCATGATTTGTGTATTTGTACTCACATATATACATATATACATTGAATTGATCTCAAATCAATTCCTAGCATACTCAAACATCATAATATATTATTTATAAATATATAACATATTTATTAATATTTATCATAAAGTATTCAAATTTTCGGGGTTTTACAGCTTAACTTTGGAGTTCCTAAGAGTTGGGTTCCCGAAAAGAAGATGCATCTTGGTGGTATGAGTATTCCAATCAAATCTATCAATACTAATCACATCACCCTCTCAAGGGTTGGGGTATTACAGTAATCTTGTGGATAAAGCTTGAATTTGTATCTTCAACTTGAAATGCAAGGCTTCATTCCATAATTCCGCCAACCTTCATTGGATATGATCATGAATGCGCAATTTCATCCATCCTCCAACTCGTTGTTTGCCTAGAATAAATACGAAAACACAAACACTAGACAATCAACATTAGAAGTAAATTATTTGTTAAACATCATCGAAACAATAAGGTTAACAATCTCCCCCTTTTTGATGATGACAAACAATTTACAAAAAGGATATATGCATGAAAGGAAATGAATATACAAAGTATAATATATCATGCATATAAACAAGAAAGAATATACTCACAATATTTCTCCCCTTTAACAACATCAAAAAGGGGAAGACAAAAGAATGAAGAGAGCAAAAGCTCCCTCTATTAATATGCATGGGTGAGTATAAAAATAATAATAGAAAAGGGAAGACTCCCCCTATCAAAATGCCTTATGGAATATATGCAATAATGACCAAGGCACACATATGTGAGCAAGCATATATGAATATGCTAAATATCACTCACATACAAAAAGATAATGACAACACATATAAATATGTCAATATGAAAATAGTGTCTCATTAACACACAAAAATATAAAAGCCATATAAAAGAATAGATTTATGAAAACAAAAGAAGAGGAATATGAGAATCATGCAAAAAGTTTTTAAATGAAAACAAATCACTCAAGTGAAATCATAAATCAAATGAAATCCATAAAAACATAAAACCAAACCATCATTGATTTTCAAAAATCAAGAGAGGCAACTATATCTAGCTCTTGAGCTAGTATCAACCCACATAAATATTTTAGCATTCGGTAAATAAGATTTGGGAATAAACACCCAATAAACCCAAAGGGTATATAACTACAAACCTCTCATTTAAAATCAAAACTAATAATTATGAAAAGAAAAAATTTGATAAAAGAAAAATTGTTTTCATAACCAAAAGATTTTAAAACATAATTTTCAAAACCAAGAAAAGGAAAAAGAAAAACACTAAAATACTTGGTTTAAACTTAAATTTGTTTTGGTACCCAAGTATTCCTGGTACCAAAAGGTTTAGGGACTTGTCCCCTATCATTTAAGCTCAAAGCCCTAGGGTTATGAACCTGTTTGGACACATGTGGTGTACTAACACGGTCAAAACAATAATCACTTAAATGACCCTTCTGATTGTAATTTGTGCAATAAAAGAGATCCATTTGTTTTTGTGGACCATTAGCTCGTGCATGGGAACATTTGCAAACATAGATGATCTTTTAGGATTATTTTGCAAATGTAAAACATTATCAAAACAAAACTTTCCTAAGTGGCCATATCTACCACAAACATCACATTTAAAAATATGTGGTCTACTAGAAACATTTGTCAAATAAGATTTTCTTTTTAAATCAAAACAATATTCGGCCAAATGACCAAAACGACCACAAAGATCACAATGATACACATTAGCATGCTTATGATGAACTTTATGAGAATGAACATGTGAATGTGTATGTGTATAAGATGATGAAGCTAGATGGGATGCATTAGGAGTATTAGCAATCTTAGGTTTGTGTGCATCATAGAAAAATTTAGCAAGGTGGCCTTTACGACCACAAATTGAGCATTTATAAACTTTGCTATACAAGTGTGCATAGTGTGTGTTTGATTTAGAAGTGTTAACACGGGATTTTACACACAAGTCCATAAGCTTTTTGTTATTTACCATACATGTTTTTAAGGTTGAATCTAAACAAGATGTGCGATGTTTAACTTGACTCAACTTATCATTTTGCATACATGTATTGGAAATAGAAGTAGATAAAACATGATCTTTAAATTAATTAAACTCATTTCTAATTATTTCTACTTCTATCATGGCATTCTTATTAGCATGAGTTAAGAGTGGTTCAAATAAAAAGCTTTAAACCCAAATAAATATCTTTCCAATACATGTATGCATTATTATTATCATTTTGCTATACAAGTGTGCATCGTGTGTTGACCTAGGGTTACGCGTTGACCGGCGTTGACCCTTAGGGTTTCGAATCGTCAAACGTTGACTCTGGTTGCAACGCGTTGACTGGCGTTGACCTAGGGTTACGCGTTGACCGATGTTGACCCTAGGGTTTCGCGCATCGAATGTTGATTGATGTCGATTTTTATCAAGACATCCAATAATCGACGAAAACGGGCGAATTCGGGCCTAAAATAGGCGTACGGGGACAAACGGGACCCGAGACACCCGTGGGTGTCTCAACCTTGGCCGAGACACCCTAGGGTGTCTCGGTTCTAGGGCCGAGACACACACTCCTCTCCCTTTTTTTGTTTCTCTTTTGTTTGTTTCCCCTTTTGTTTCCCCCTCTTTTCAAAATTCAAAAAAAGGATTCCCTCTTAAAATTTTAAACTCCTTCTTCTTTCTCCATACTCCATTGTTTCTCTCTTTCAAGGAGTCAAAACCCATTAAAATTTTTTGGATTTTTGTGTTTTCCCCTTGGCCGAAATTTCCTCTTTTCAAGCTAGGGTTCCTCCTTCATCCTCAAGCTCAAGGAAAGCTTCTTGATTTGGTAATCTCAAAACTTTCTCCTCTCTTTTGAAAAGATTATAGCTTTATGCTTGTAATGAATTTTCATGCTAAGATCATGTCTTTTTTGGTTCTCATGGGTTGGATTTCATGAAAAAGATAGGCTCTTGATGATGGGTTGTGAGTATGAACCAAAGTTTGGGTTTTTATGCAAAGTTTGCAATATGGCCGAAATTTGGGGGGCTTTTGCGCAAAAGAGGACTGAATTTTGTCGTTACAATGAAATAAAAAAAAGATTGTCTTTTTATAAGACCTCTACACAATGAAAACAAAAGGTTACAACTCTCGTCAAAACAAACGCAGAGATCGTTTATCGGTCTTCTGCTTGCGTGGGTCTTTTGCCTGTGACGGGGACGTCAATATCCGTGGACCACCTGGCACTCAGATCTGTTCTGGAAAATCGGACAGAGCTTCGTTGATCCGCGTGAGATCTAGAAGCCTGAAGCGTCTATCTCGGCTAAAACGAGATATCTGCTCTTCTTAGTGATTACCGGCGAAGGGTAATACTAAGGAAAGGGGGAATGGGTGATGAAGACTCTGATGAAGACCTCTCCTCTGTTGAAGTGCTCGACCACTCTTCACTGCAGCAGGGCTTTGCCAACTTCTCCAAAAATCCAGATCTTCAAAAATGAGGCCTTAGGGGGCTATTTATAGGCAAATGGGAGCACCTAGGGTGCCTAGACACCCCTGGGGTGTCTAGGAAAAGCCTAGACACCCCTGGGTGTCTCGGCCAAGCCGAGACACCCGCTTGGCCGAGACACCCTGGGGTGTCTAGGCTTTTCCTAGACACCCCTGGGGTGTTTCGACTTTCCCGAGACACCCCGGGTGTCCCAACTCAGCCTGAGACGCTCCGTTGCGTATGTTTGATTGTTTTCCCCGTAAATTCTTCGTCCGAACTCGGATTTGAGTGATTCCAAGTACGTTGGATGCTTGACGAAGAGTTCGATTCACTCTGGTGGTTAGACTATCTGTAGAGTGATCGAGACATGAAGGGAATTGTCCTTTTTGTGAACATCGCCGGGTTTTCGATTGGCCCGGGTCTTCGTTGTTCCGAAATCCTATCAGCTCACATAGTTTGTCGATTCACTTCAATCGTTCATCGACGTCAATTAGACTCCTGTGGATCGGATAGTGACGTTCATCATCACTCTTTAACACTGAACCGTTCGTGGAGACCTATAGGCAGTTTTCGATACCTACAGATACCCCCTCCAAAGCGTTCCGGACTCGTTTCTTTTATAGAAGAGGCTGGAATACTTTGGATGTGATTGGTCTAGCCTTCAGTCGGCGTAAGGATCTGTAGTTATCTTCAACTCTTGGCTCCTTCGATTTTCGGTCTATTCGATGCTTTGACGAATAGCCGAAGTTCTTTCGGCACTGCGTTTATCGCTTGGCCGTCATCAGAGTCTCGAGTCTGCAGCTGATGAGTTGAGTTTGGCTCGTGTCATTGAGTTGACTTTGAACTACCACCGTCACATTGTGTTGACTTAGGGTTTCGGATCACCGTGTGTTGACTTTTTGTCGCAACGCGTTGACTGGCGTTGACCTAGGGTTACGCGTTGACCGGCGTTGACCTTAGGGTTTCGAATCGTCGAACATTGACTTTTCGGTCGCAACGCGTTGACTGATGTTGACCTAGGGTTACGCGTTGACCGGCGTTGACCTAGGGTTTTGGATCGTCGAACATTGACTTTTCGGTCGCAACGCGTTGACTGACGTTGACCTAGGGTTACGCGTTGACCGGCGTTGACCTAGGGTTTTGACTCGTCAAACGTTGACTTTGGTTGCAACACGTTGACTGGCGTTGACCTAGGGTTACGCGTTGACCGGCGTTGACCCTAGGGTTTTGGATCGTCAAACGTTGACTCTGGTTGCAACGCGTTGACTGGCGTTGACCTAGGGTTACGCGTTGACTGGCGTGGACCCTTAGGGTTTCGAATCGTCAAGCGTTGACTCTAATCGCAACGCGTTGACTGGCGTTGACCTAGGGTTACGCGTTGACCAGCATTGACCCTAGTGTTTTGAATCGTCAAATGTTGACCCTGATCGCAACGCGTTGACTGGCGTTGACCTAGGGGTTGCGCGTTGACCGGCGTTGACCCTAGGGTTTTGAATCGTCAAACGTTGACTCTGATCGCAACGCGTTGACTGGCGTTGACCTAGGGTTACGCGTTGACCGACGTTAACCCTAGGGTTTTGAATCGTCAAATGTTGACCCTGATCGCAACGCGTTAACTGGCGTTGACCTAGGGGTTACGCGTTGACCGGCATTGACCCTAGGGTTTTGAATCGTCAAACGTTGACTCTGATCGCAACGCGTTGACTGGCGTTGACCTAGGGTTATGCATTAACCGGCGTTGACCCTAGGGTTTCGAATCGTCAAACGTTGACTCTGGTTGCAACGCGTTGACTGGCGTTGACCTAGGGTTACGCGTTGACCGGCATTGACCCTAGGGTTTCGCGCATCGAATGTTGATTGGTGCTGATTTTCATCAAGTCATCCAATAATCGACGAAAACGGGCGAATTCGGGCCTATATATAGGCGTACGGGGACAAACAAGATCCGAGACACCCGTGGGTGTCTCAACCTTGGCCGAGACACCTTTGGGTGTCTCGGCCAAGGCCGAGACACCCTAGGGTGTCTCGGTTCTAGGGCCGAGACACCCCCCCCTTTTGTCTTTTTCTCTTTTGTTTGTTTCCCCTTTTGTTTCCCCCTCTTTTCAAAATTCAAAAAGATTCCCTCTTAAATTTAAACCCCTTCTTCTTCCTCCCTACTCCATACACCATTGTTTCTTTTCTTTCAAGAACTCAAAACCCATAAACTCCCTAAAGAAGTTTCGGATTTTGTGGTGTTCTCTCTTGGCCCGAAAAATACCCTTTCCTCCAAGCTAGGTTTCATCATCTTCAAGCTCAAGAAGGCCTCTTGATTGCGTGAGTTCCCCTTCAACACTCTTCTTTTTTTTTTCAAGAAAGGTCATAGCTTTATGTTCTCATGAGTTAGAGGATAGGCTCTTTGATGAGGGGTTGTGTAGGCCACAAGAATTTGGGGGTGTTTTATGCAAGTTACAATATGGCCGAAAATTTGAGGGGGCTTTTATGTAAAGTTACAATATGCGCCGAAAATTTGAGGCGGGCTTTTATGCAAAATTGCGACTAAAATTGTAGGGTTTTTATGTAAAATGGGACTGAAATTAGGTCTTGGATTGCATGTCCACTTGGTCGAAAATTTGAGGGTGTTTTATGCAAGAAAACCAATGTTGTTTGAGGTTTATTTTTTGCAAAAAGCAACCCAACAAACTGTAGAGGGTTTATTTGCAAAAGGGCTGAAATTTAGGGCTGAAATTCCAAAAAGTTTAGACCACAACCCAATAACCAAAGTTTTGATAACGGATGTCGACGTTAAATTGAAACTTGAAGGGGTCTATATGCAAAATTGGCTCAATTCTACAAAAGTGGCTTATTTGCTAAAATTAACCGAAGTGTGGGTATCGGGGGTACTATTATGATCAGAATATGATGACATGACCCAACCCGAGCGTGTCCTTGACCCGAATTTTAGCCTTGAACACGAAGGTATTTTAGGTATTTCACCAAAATTCACCCGCGAAAAATGACAATCATTGTTTCGCGATGCACGAAATTTGTAGGTTTAACTAGACTTCAATTATGAAATCCTATTTATGCATAGGATTTTAATTAAAGTCTTAATTTCCCTTTTAAATTTCGTGTATTCATATTTAGATTGTGCCTGACTTGCTGCTTTTCGTTGTAGCGTTTCAATGTCTCCACGATCTCGACCTCGTAGGAGTCTTCTCATTCGCAGCACAGCGACGGAAGAGCGTTCCCGCTACATCTTCCCCTGTGGCCTCTTTCTTCGCGGGGTGAAGATTATATATATTTTTTCTTGTATCCCTGATTGACCTCTTTGCGGGTCATGAAGGAAGAAACCGACACCCTCCTTCGCCGGGGGTTAAGTTTTCAGACTTGTCTTGCTTAGCCAATTCAAGTCTTCTAGTATGTTGGCGGCGATTTTGTGTCGTCCTACACCTTATAGTTCGGGGTATGTTATCACGTTATTCACGTGATGATGCATACCGTTCTTCCAGTGTAGGACACTCAAATCGTCTCTCCAATTATTCCGTGTGAATGAGCTTATCATTCTTCTTATGAATTTTTCTGACTCCACCCTTGTGGCTTTATTGCAGTGGAGTTTCCTGCGGGCAGCCTTCCTCCTCATGCCAATACCGGTTGTAGGCCGGGAGGTCTTCTCTTCAGCTTCCCTTAGGCAGGCCGTTAGTCCACTTCCTCGGTTTGACAGAGATCGCTCAGACGAATCTTGTCATTTGATACGGGAAAGGAGGGCGTCATTGCCTGCCGCCAGCTTATTACAGATGCCTCCTTTACGCGCGGATTCTACCTCCACTCAGGCTTTAAAGAAGCCGAGCATCCTGTTTGGAGACCATGTCGAGGATCCTGCTACGTTGACCCTTGGCCGAGGAGCACTGGCTGACTCTCGACGAGCGGAGCCTTGTTCTGTACATTCTCTCCATTCCACGCCAATATTCTTTCAGTCACTTGAAGGCGCAGGCCGTGGAGCGACAGATGTCTTGGCACCTACCGATGATGCTGAGCGAGTTCAGTGTGGATATGCCACTCACCACAAGACTCCTGGCTCTAACGGGTATCATGACGTTCGTGGTCTTCGACCCGGATTATGGGCCTTAACATGCACCCCAAGGCGAAGGGGTATCAGCAGCTGCTCCTACCGTGAGTAATCGTCTTCGCTCTTCTGGGAAGACGGTTACCTCCACCAGAATACAGATGCTATGGTTGGGCTTCCTCACTAGCCAAGTGCTGTGGGCACGCATGACTAGTTTCGTCTTAGCGCGCTGGGAGAGGGATTGAAGAGTAGTGGATTATATGCACCCATACGAGCCACCATGTGCGGGATCCCGGTCAGCCTGCCGCCATTTCTTGGCGTTGCTTAGAGACCTACATGCCTGATAGTAACACCTTTCTGACCAGTGGTGGCGAGTTAGGGTTAGCCTTGCATGAGATGCATCAGGTTTCTGGTCTTCCGATGGGGCGATTGTCCATATCAGGAGTATTTTCCTCGAACCAGCAGTTGGAGTGTATGAAGAAAGATACTCCCGACATGTATGACACTCTCTGGATCTTACTTTCATTATCATACCTCTTTGTCCAAGACTTCTCCTCAAGCGAAAAGGAAGAGGCAGGTCAGCTTGAAGCAGTTTGCTTGCTATTTGCTTCCAGAACTTGGAGGGTAATTCCGGCGAGCCCATTCATGGAATTAGACGTGTTGACCCCTTCCGCAATTAATGAGTTGCTGGCAGAAGCCTGAGGCTCGTTCTTACACCATCGCCAGTGCCGAGCGAGGAGCTTTTCCTGCAGGGAACCAAGTTTCGTTCTTTTCTCTGTCCGTGCACAGAAGTCCATTGGGCCCTGGACTCTCCTAGCAGGCTACCTTGCCTCTTTGGTTGAAGAAATGTGTTGTCCCGCACCAGCCTTCAGACGCTCTACCCATCGAGTGCTCTTCCCTGCAGTTCAGCTAAGCTTACGGGAGAGAGCTTTCCCTGCTCCCAGCGATGGTTGCTGGCATCCATTGCGGGGCTCAGGGTGTCTAGTCAGCAGTTTTACACAGCATGGGTTCGAACCATCGACTGAGCTTATTTGCTCCGAAGGTCGAGCTCCCTTACGCATATCTGATGGCGTGGCTCGCTTCTTCACCGTCCTGATTTTTGAGTCGGCGCCCAGCCTTGTGTTGATGTCCCCGTTCCTTTCATGCAGTTGCTGGAGAAGAGCAGATGGGCTTGGAACAAATTTAGTGATGTTTCAACGAGAGCTTCGCGTCCGTAAGAGCTGGGAGTTCTTCAAATGTTTTCCTCACTTTTCGGGTCGCTTATGGTGACACGCTGATTGACGAGGAGAAACCTAGAAGTGTCCGGACTGTTCTCGACGTTGGTTGTTTCCGCTGGTTAGTGAACATCCGAGTTGGTATCTGTCTTCCGCGGTGAAGAATCAATGCCACATAGAGCCTTACCTCCCCTGCGCTTTGCTGCGTCAGTTCGGCTAATGACCAGCTAATTATGTCGGGATCCAAGCCGTGGTCTGCATGTTAAGGGAGGACTGATGATGGCGTACGAGCATGGTTGTGGACGCATGCGTGGGCTGCACTAGAGCCATTTTGCTCTTCCTTCATATAGGCGTAAGCCGTTGACCACCCTTCCTCAGTTGCAAGTGGTTCCTTTCCGCCTATGAATCCATAGGTGGCGGAGCCTTTCAGAGTTACAGTCGAGTACTCGGTCCGGGCCTGCTATGATGGCTGCTCGCCAGGGCTGAGGTGCCAGAAAGCGGGGAAAGGCGGGCATGCCAAATCTTTTCTCCCAGATGATGAAGAGCTCCTTCCTACGGGTGACGACGACGAGACCTCCGAGGAAGAATATGTGGATGCAGATACCGACAGAGGAGAACTCGATACCGGTTTGTCCTGCCTTCTTTGATTTTCCTTCTCCATCTAATTGGTTATAAATGAAATGACCACTGTCACTTTAGGTAGGACAGTTGACGATCATGAGCCAATCAGCCTCCTACACACGCTGAAACGTGTGACAAGCCTGTGCAATGATCGACCGTCGGTCCTAGGAGGGTTGGTGCCCGAAGAGGAAGAAGACCGCACATAAGCCTACCGACGGTCAGCGTCCTTATGGAGTGGACTTAGAAGCACCGCCGATGGCAGGCGAAGGTAACATTTATTTTCATTGCTTTAGGGTGATTTACCTTTCGGATTCGTAACCATGTTTTAATCTCCCCAGGGTTCTTCGAAGAGGGAGAAACTCCCATCGGATCGGTATCTCCTGGATCTGAGAACATGGGATTGCCTTATGCAGCAGATGTGCGACGCCCTTTCATGACGGCGTCTCTGGGCATCGATCTAAACATTGATCTTGAGCAGGATGAATAGGTGTGAGCCACCGCCATATTCAGGTATATCTACATCCAATGATACCCTCCTCAAGCATGGAAGGATAGATCTTCTGTTTTTGCTACAAGTATTTTTGAGCTTTCCTCATCTTCCAACATTCAGGTTACCCTGCAGATGTCGCGATGGAAAGAGCCAAGCCTGGAGGTCGGATGGAGCCTATCATGATGTAGGTTTCGAGGAGAGGGGGTGTGCCTTCCGTACCAAGCTTCTCGAAACCCGATGCTGGTCTATTAGCCTGACATGGCCTGGACAAAAGAAAATCCCTCTCAAACTCCTTCTTCTTCCTTTCATCTTTCCACCATTGTTCCTCTCCAAAACCCATACCAAGTTTTCGGATTTTTGTTCCCCTCTTGGCCGAGTTTGATCTCCTTTCAAGCTAGGGTTCCTCCTTCATCTTCAAGCTCAAGAAAAGCCTCTTGATTTGGTAAGTTCCCCTTTACAAGATCTCCTTTTTTTTGACAAGATTGTAGCTTTATGTTTGTAATGGGGGTATGCTATGAACTCATATGCAAAGATTACAACTTTTTGTTCTCATGAGTTAAAAGATAGGCTCTTTGATGATGGGTTGTGGATGCACAAAGCTTTGGGGGGTTTTATGCAAAATTTGCAATGGGGCCGAAATTTGGGGGGCCTTTATGTAAAATTACAATATGGCCGAAAATTTGAGGGGGCTTTTACGCAAAATTGGACTGAAATTTGTAGGGGTTTTTATGTAAAGTGGGACTGAAATTAGGTTTTGGATTGCATGTCCATTTGGTCGAAAATTTGAGGGGTGCTTTATGCAAGAAAACCAATGTTGTTTGAGGGGTTTATTTGCAAATTTGGCTTCATTTTACAAAGGGTTTATTTGCAAAATTTAACCAAAATTGTGGGGTATCGGGGGGTGCTATATGATCAGATATGATGACCATGACCCAACCCGAGCGTGTCCTTGACCCGAATTTGGCCTTGAACACGAAGGGTATTTTGGGTATTTCACCAAAATTCACCGCGAAAAATGACAATCATTGTTTCGCATGCACGAAATTTGTAGGTTTAACTAGACTTCAATTATGAAATCCTATTTATACATAGGATTTTAATTAAAGTTCTTAATTTCCCTTTTAAATTTCGTGTATTCATATTTTAGATTGTGCCTGACTTGCTGCTTTTCGTTACAGATTTTCAATGTCTCCACGCCGATCTCGACCTCGTAGGAGTCGTTCTCATTCGCAGCACAGCGAGGAAGAGGTTCCCGCGACATCTTTTCCAGCGGCCTCTTTCTTTGGGGGTGAGAATTTACATTTTCCGTATCCCTGATTGACCTCTTTGCGGGTCATGAAGGAAGAACCGACACCCTCCTTCGCGGGGGTTAAGGTTTCAGACTTGTCTTGCTTAGCCAATTCAAGTCTTCTAGTATGTTGGGGCGATTTTGTGTCGTCCTACACCTTATAGTTCGGTGTATGTTATCACGTTATTCACGTGATGATGCATACCGTTCTTCCAGTGTAGGACACTCAAAATCGTCTCTCCAATTATTCCGTGAATGAGCTTATCATTCTTCTTATGAGATGGATTTTCTGACTCCACCCTTGTGCTTTATTGCAGTAGAGTTTCCTGCGGGCAGCCTTCCTCCTCATGCCAATACCGGTTGTAGCCGGGAGGTCTTCTCTTCAGCTTCTCTCAGGCAGGCCATTAGTCCACTCCCTCGGTTTGACAGAGATCGTTCCGACGAATCTTGTCGTTTGATACGGGAAGGAGGGCGTCATTGCTTGCGCCAGCTTATTACGGATGCCTCCTTTACTGCGGATTCTACCTCTACTCAGGCTTTAAAGAAGCCGAGTTTCCTATTCGGAGATCACGTAGCGACAGATGTCTTGGCACCTTACTGAAGATGCTGAGCGGGTTCAGTGTGGATATGCCACTCACCATAAGACTCCCGGCTCTAATGGGTATCATGACGTTCGTGGTCTTCGACCCGGGATTATGGGCCTTAGTACTGCACCCCCAGGCGAGGTATCAGCAGCTGCTCCTACCGTGAGTAATCGTCTGGCTCTTCTGGGGAGACGGTTACCTCCACCAGAATACAGATGCTATGGTTGGGCTTCCTCACTAGCCAAGGGGTGGTGGGCACGCATGACTAGTTTCGTCTTAGCGCGCTGGGAGAGGGATTTGAAGAGTAGTGGATTATATGCACCCATACGAGCCACCATGTGCGGGATCCCGGTCAGCTGCCGCCATTTCTTGGCGTTGCTAGAGACCTACATGCCTGATAGTAACACCTTTCTGACCAGTGGTGGCGAGTTAGGGTTAGCCTTGCATGAGATGCATCAGGTTTCTGGTCTTCCGATGGGGGATTGTCCATATCAGGAGTATTTTCCCTCGAACCAGCAGTTGGAGTGTATGAAGAAAGATACTCCCGACATGTATGACACTCTCTGGGATCTTACTTGTCATTATCATACCTCCTTGGTCCAGACTTCTCCTCAAGCGAAAAGGAAGAGGCAGGTCAGCTTGAAGCAGTTTGCTTGCTATTTGTTCCAGAACTTGGAGGGTAATTCCGGCGAGCCCATTCATGAATTAGACGTGTTGACCCCTTCCGCAATTAATGAGTTGCTGGAGAAGGCTGAGGCTCGTTCTTACACCATCGCCAGTGCCGAGGGAGCTTTTCCTGCGGGAACCAAGTTTCGTTCTTTTCTCTGTCGTGCACAGAAGTCCATTGGGCCCTGGACTCTCCTAGCAGGCTACCTTGCTCTTTGGTTGAAGAAATGTGTTGTCCCGCACCAGCCTTCAGACGCTCTACCCATCGAGGTGCTCTTCCCTGCAGTTCAGCTAGCTTACGGGAGAGAGCTTTCCCTGCTCCCAGCGATGGTTGCTGGCATCCATTGCGGGCTCAGGTGTCTAGTCAGCAGTTTTACACAGATGGGTTCTGAACCATCGACTGAGCTTATTTGTCCGAAGGTCGAGCTTCCTTACGCATATCGTCGGCGCCCAGCGTTGTTGATGTCCCCGTTCCTTTCATGCAGTTGTTGGAGAAGAGCAGATGGCTTGGGAACAAATTTAGTGATGTTCAACGAGAGCTTCGAGTCCGTAAGAGCTGGGAGTTCTTCAAATGTTTTCCTCACTTTTCGGGTCGCTATGGTGACACGCTGATTGACGAGGAGAAACCTAGAAGTGTCCGGACTGTTCTCGACGTTGGTTGTTTCCGCTGGTTAGTGAACATCCGAGTTGGGTATCTTGTCTTCCGGGTGAAGAATCAATGCCACATAGAGCCTTACCTCCCCTGCCGCTTTGCTCGTCAGTTCGGCTATGACCAGCTATATGTCGGGGATCCAAGCCGTGGTCTGCAGGTTAAGGGAGGACTGATTGATGGCGTACGAGCATGGTTGTGGACGATGGTGGGCTGCACTAGAGCCCATTTTGCTCTTCCTTCATATAGGCGTAAGCCGTTGACCACCTTCCTCAGTTGCAAGTGGTTCCTTTCCGCCTATGAATCCATAGGTGTGAGGAGCCTTTCAGAGTTACAGTCCGAGTACTCGGTCCGGGCTGCTATGATGGCTGCTCGCAGGGCTGAGGTTGCTCAGAAGCGGGGAAAGGGGCATGCCAAATCTTTTCTCCCAGATGATGAAGAGCTCCTTCCTACGGGTGACGACGACGAGACCTCCGAGGAAGAATATGTGGATGCAGATACCGACAGAGGAGAACTCGATACCGGTTTGTCCTGCTTCTTTGATTTTCCTTCTCCATTCTAATTGGTATAAATGAAATGACCACTGTCACTTTAGGTAGGACAGTTGACGATCATGAGCCATCAGCTCCTACACACGCTGAAACGTGTGACAAGCCTGTGCATGATCGACCCGTCGGTCCTAGGAGGGTTGGTGCCCCGAAGAGGAAGAAGACCGCACATAAGCCCTACGACGGTCAGCGTCCTTATGGAGTGGACTTAGGAAGCACCGCCGATGGAGGGGAAGGTAACATTTATTTTCATTGCTTTAGGGTGATTTACCTTTCGGGATTCGTAACCATGTTTTATGCTCCAGGGTTCTTCGAAGAGGGAGAACTCCCATCGGATCCGGTATCTCCTGGATCTGAGAACATGGATTGCTTTATGCAGCAGATGTGCGACGCCCTTCATGACGGGTCTCTGGGCATCGATCTAAACATTGATCTTGAGCAGATGAATAGTGTTGAGCCCACCGTCCCATATTCAGGTATATCTACATCCAATGATACCCTCCTCAAGCATGGAAGGATGATCTTCTGTTTTTGCTACAAGTATTTTTGAGCTTTCCTCATCTTCCAACATTCAGGTTACCCTGCAGATGTCGCGATGGAAAGGCCAGCTGAGGATGGAGCCTATCATGATGTAGGTTTCGAGGAGAGGGGGTGTGCTCCTGTACCAAGCTTCTCGAAACCCGATGCTGGTCTATTAGCTGACATGCTGGCTGAACAGACTACCAGAGGAACCGAGAGACCATTCTTTGGGAATGATTCATTCATAGGTATATATCTGATTCTCTTCATCTTGCCTGATCTTTTGTCTGACTAACGAAGGATTAATATTACAGCGCCGACCATTGGGATTAGCCCAATATCGATTCCTGGTATATCTAGCTTACCTCGGAGTGACGGACTCGCCGGTACGCATACGATTTAGGGATATCGTACTTCTCTATGTTTGTCTGATTTTTGACTAACATATGAGTGCAATCATAGGACCAGTCACCGGGACTGATACTCTTATGACTCCTGGCGTTCCCCGGATACCTACGGATGATGGACCTACAGGTATGCAGATGACCTTATCATCCCAATCTTCTTTATTTGTCTAAATTTTCATTTCGACTAATAAAGAAGTGCAACTATAGGACCAGCCGCTTGGGCCGATACTCTTATGACTCTGGCATTCCCGCTGCATCTGAAGACGGTGGGATTGCAGGTATGCATACGATCTTCTTGTCCTGATTCTCCTTATTTGTCCAAATTTCCATTTGACTAATACAGGAGTGTAACTGTAGGACCGGCTGTTGTGCCTGATACTACTACAGTTCCCGGGGCTGAAAGTTTGCATAGAAGTGGCATCTCCCCGCCCTTACCGGGTGGTATGAGCAATCTGCCTACAGGGGTTGATATACCCTCCATGGCCACTTCTGCCGCTATCTCAGAGTCTGTCGGACCTCAGCCTGAGGGTACCTCCGTTGGCGTTGGTATGTTCGGAATTTGCCTTTGAATTTCCTTATCGTATTCGATAATCCATTGAACCTCTATGTTGTTGCTTGTAGGCTCTAGATCTTCTCTACATGAGCGTGTTCGCGCCCTTTTGGTCGATACTGATCCCGACAGAGACATTTTTCGTACGGACCTCGGCTTCTTCACTGCCTTTTATAACGGCATGATCGAGAAGCTTCTTCATAGAGGATACTGTCTCGATCAGTTCAGGCGTTCCTTTTCTCGCCACCTGATGATGATGAGGGAAGAAGGATACCCGGAATTGGCCAATTCCTTCACCGCCGATTTCGCTGTCCTGGAGTCAGAGATCCGAGAGTTGAAGGAATTGGAGATTAATGGGGCTTCTTCTTTCGTGTCCTCTCAGCTGGAGCATAGGCTGGCACAGTGGCGTGACCTGAGATCTTCCATCGGATGCGAGCTTCAGTCACATGAGAGCTCCATTGCGCAGCTAATGGCTAACGTGGTGAGGAAAGATACGGACAGAGCTGAGCTACTCCGCTCTTTGGACTCGAGCCGCGAGGAAGTGACTAGGTTGAGAGAGGCCTTGAAGCGTGCCGAGGAATCCGCTGCTCTTATTGCAGATGACCTGGCTGGACTAGAGTGTTCTCGTGAACAGGCACTCGAGAGGCTAGGATCCACCCAGGAGAGACTGATGAAGCTAAAGAGTGAAGCCGGGGAGATTTTGAGCAGTTTTGAAGAATCTGCTCGAGCTGATCTGCAGGCAGAACTCGAGCGGAGTTATGTAGATAGACTCTTTAGTTTAAAGTCTCATATCCTCGACCGCCAACTGCCTTCGGGCTAACGAGCTTTTTATTGTATGCTTTTGACTCGGTCTATTAATAGAAACTCCGCATCTGCTTCTTTTGTGATTTTTCTGTGTTTATTCTGAATAACAAGATTTACGGGATTTTTGGCAAACCCCCAGCCATCAACGGGTTTGAAATGTCTTTACCGATTACCGTTTGAAATCGGACTAGCATGTGAATTATTAAACCCGTCTCACATGTAACGTTGTGCTAAGAAAATCGCTTTTCTTAGACTTGATGCTATGACTTTGAATACATAGACTTCACCATTTCTTATAGGGAAAAGGTACCCCGCACCGCGTATTAGGCGATGACTTATCCCTTCTAAGGCTTCGAGATAAAATTCCCCAAGTTTAGACATTGGTGTCTTTTTCAATCGGCGAAAGACTAAACCGGCAATGTGTGTTAGACATAGACTTTGGGATTTTTGGCAAACCCCCAGCCTTCAACGGGTTTGATGTGCCTTTACCGATTACCGTTTGAATCGGGCTAGCATGCGGATTGTCTAGATCCGTTCCACATGTAACGTTGTGCTAAGAGAGTAAATTCTCTGAGGCTTTGTGCTATGATTTTGAATACATAGGCTTCGCCCTTGCTACGGGAATAGGCTACCCGACAACACGTGTTAGATGTTGACTCATCCCTACTTAGGCTTCGGGATGATATTCCCCAGACTGGAATTCTGGTGTCTTCTTCAATCGGTAAAAGACTAAACCGGCAACGCGTGTTAGGCGCTGACTCATCCCTTCTTAGGCTTCGGGATGAAATTCCCCAGACTGGAATTCTGGTGTCTTCTTCAATCGGTAAAAGACTAAACCGGCAACGCGTGTTAGGCGTAGGCTTATCTCTATTTAGGAGTCGAGATAAAATTCCCCGTGCACCAAGTGCCCGGATTGGAAGTTGAGAATTGTGTCTTTTCTAAGAGCAAAGACAGACTGAGAAATGGGAGAGGAAGAATTGTATATTCTATCTCCCGGTGCTGAAGAGGAAGAATTTTATATTCTATCTACAGCTGGAAAGGAAACTTGAGGTGGGATCTCCACCCCTAGAATCCGGCAGGATGAAACTAAGAGTGGGAAATGGGAGAGGAAGAATTTTATATTCTATCTCCCAGTGCTGAAGAGGAAGTATTTTATATTCTATCTGCAGCTGGAAAGGAAACTCGAGGTGGGATCTCCACCCCCAGAATCCGGCAGGATAAAACTAAGAGTGGGATCTCCACCCTAAGAATCGGAAAGGTTCGAACGACCCTAACTTTTATAGGATTGGTCATTTGAACCCAAAGAATCCCTCATTCATTGAGGAGAAAGCCCAATTTCAACCCTAACTTTTATAGGTTTGGCGGAAAAAGGAACAAAGGTGGATTTTCGTTTATCGAAAAGGAATGACTCGGTCTTAGTCTTAACTATTTGTAGGCTTGACTAAGTGAGATCGGGAACAATCCTAACTTTTATAGGTTTGACTGCTCCAAGTGGACCTCTCGTTCATGGAAGGAATCGAGAGAGGAATTTGGCTTTGGTCCTAACTTTTATAGGTTTGACCTGAAAGCAAAGAAAGTGGAATACAGGTAGCAAAGAAAGTGCCAACTCGTATTATCACTCAAAGGAGGACTTTAATGCTAGGTGATTAGGACCTAACATGTTGAGTCTGAGAAATGCCACCGATGGACAGATGGAAATGTTGGTGGATCCATTGTCGTTTAATTTGATCAGCGGATGGTTTGGTGAGGAAAGATTAACCTATCAGAGGATTGGATCTCATCTCACAAAAATAACTCATAAGAGTTAGAGAATTTTGATAAAAATAAGAAGAAACATTCTGACATTCAGAGTTCGAACGTAGATTTCTTATTCATCAATTCTACAATGACTGGGTTATCCCTAAGAATACCCATGTGGTATTCTTCCGGGAACTTCCCGATGCATTGGTTATCCTGAAGATACTAAGGATAGTATCTTTTCAGGAACTTGCCGTTTATCGGCATCATAAGCCGGTCACCGTCCTTGGTGACAAGGCGATATGCGCCGCTCAAGTAGACTGTCTCCACTACGAATGGTCCCTCCTATTTGGGTTCAAATTTACCCTTCTTCTTGGAGTTAAGGATCATAGGCCGCCTTTCAGCTGGGTTATCCCTAAGAATACCCATGTGGTATTCTTCCGGGAACTTCCCGGTGCATTGGTTATCCTGAAGGTGCTAATGATAGTATTTTTTCAGGAACTTGCCGTTTATCGGCATCATAAGCCGGTCACCGTCCTTGGTGACAAGGCGATATGCGCCGCTCAAGTAGACTGTCTCCACTACGAATGGTCCCTCCTATTTGGGTTCAAATTTACCCTTCTTCTTGGAGTTAAGGATCATAGGCCGCCTTTCAGCTAGAACCAAATCCCCTTCTTTGAAACTCCTTTGTCGAACCTTTTTGTCGAAGGCTCGAGAGATTCTAGCTTGGTAAAATTCAATGTGTTGTTGAGCTTCCAGGCGCTCTTCATCAAGCCTCTCGAGTTCTTCGAGGCGTTTCTGATGTTGTTCTTCGGTCGACATCTGGGTTGAAAGAGCGATCCGAAGAGATGGTATTTGGATCTCCAATGGAAGAACAGCTTCACATCCGTATACCAGTGAATACGGGGTCGCTCCCGTTGGTGTGCGCACCGTGGTCCGATAGGCCCATAGAGCTGCGCCAAGCTTGTCATTCCAGTCTCGTTTGTTGGTCTTCACGATCTTTGACAAGAGTTTGATGATGGTCTTGTTGAAGGCTTCAGCTAATCCATTCGCTGTAGGATTATACGCCGTCGACGAGATGTCCTGAATTTTAAACTTTTCGCAGAACCTTATGAAGGCGTTGCTGACAAACTGAGGACCGTTGTCATGTATGATTCGTCTTGGAACACCATACCTATAGATGATGTGGTGCTTGATGAATCCAATGACGTTGCTCGTCTTAACTTCTCTGAGTGGAATTGCTTCGGCCCATTTGGAGAAGTAATCGGTAATCGCCAAAATGAACCGGTCGCCTTTGACTGACGGAGGATTTATAGGACCAACAATGTCCATTCCCCAAGTCTCGAACGGCCATGACGTAACCGACGGATGCAGGTGCTCCGGAGGTTGGTGTACATAATTCCCGTGTATTTGACATGCGTCACACTTTCGGGCATACGTAGTTGCATCACTCATCATGGAAGGCCAGAAATACCCCATTCTTCTGATGCGGTCATAAAGCTTAGGACCAGGTTGGTGTGCGCCACACTCTCCTTCGTGCGCTTCCCTAAGGACCTCTTCAGCTTCTTTGGTTGATAAGCAACGCAATAGCAAACCATCGTACCCCCTGCGGTACAACGTTCGATTCTCCGTGTTATAGTAGAATCTTGGTGCTCTTCATCGGATCGACTCTCTTTCCTTCACATCTTCTGGCAAGATTCCATGCAGGACGTAGTCGATGATGGGGAAACACCAATCTCGTGGTTCGAACTCGATTCGAGTAGCGTACGCCTCTCGAACCTCTTCTTCTTTGGCATCTTCATTGTAAAGCGGTATTAGGAGTTGGTGAGTTCTTACCGTAACAAACTGCTCTACTTCGGGAGGTTGTGCCAGAGATACGGTCAATGCTGCTAACGCATCTGCATAGGTATTCTGTAGTCGTGGAATATGTTCGATAAAAAATCCTTCGAATGATTCCGCCATCTCCACTGCCATCTTATGGTATGGTATCAAATCTTGACTTCGGACTTCATATTCTCCTTGGACTTGCTTGACTATTAGCTGAGAATCGCCGAAAGCCTCGAGATACTCAACCCCCAGCTCCTTAGCGAAATTGAGTCCTATAATCAATGCGTTATACTCTGCTACATTATTCGAGCATGGCTCGGTTAGCGAGTAGGCGCGAGGCATCACATGTTTTCCTGGGGAAACTAAGACCACTCCAACCCCGGAGGAGACCTTAGAACATCCAGGAGCACCTGTGACAATAGCTGCTCAGGAAGCGCCATCGAAGTACAAACGCCATACTTGTTGGTGCGAAGTTGCGTTGACTTCGTGGGTTTCATCGGGTAGGTCGTCGTATACCTCGGCGGTGTCCGTAGTTGGATTAGCTGCCAGGAGATCACAGATGGCCTGCCCTTTTACCGACTTCTGTTGTTTAAAATGTAAGTCGTATTGGGACAAGAGTAAGGCCCATTTTGCTAATCGCCAGCTCATGGAAGCTGGTTGAGTCATGAATACTCGAACCGGATTAACTTTAGAGATAACATAAATGGTCTGCCCGACCAGATAATGCCGCATCTTCTGAATAGCGAACACCAAGGCGAGGCATTCTCTCTCAATCATAGAATATCGAGATTCGGCGCCTACCATGGTTCGGCTCAAATAATATACTGCCTGCTCATGACCGTTATCGTCATCTTGTGCAAGTAATGCACTTAATGAGTGGCTCGTCGCCTTGACATAAATCAAGAACGGTTTGCCCGATTTCGGTGCAACGAGTACAGGAGGTTTCGAGAGATATTCTTTAATACTCTCGAATGCCTTTTGACAAGCGTCATCCCATACAAAAGACACGCCCTTCTTTGCGAGCTTGGAGAATGGTTGGCATTTTCCTGAGAGGTTCGAGATGAACCGACGAATATAAGCTAATCGCCCTTGCAATCCTCTGAGCTCCTTGAGGTTTCTCGGAGGCTGCAATTCATTAATCGCCTTTACCTTATCAGGATCGATGTGAATACCTTTGGTGGTGACGACGAATCCCAGGAATTTACCACTAGACATTCCGAGGAAAGACTTGGTAGGATTCATCTTCAATTGATGGGCTCGCATCAAGTCGAACATGGTCTTCAAGTCCTTAATGTGATCTTTTTTATCACGACTTTTCACGACCAAATCATCTACGTAGCATTCGACAGTCTTTCGGAGATGCTCCTGAAAGATCTTTGACATGGCTCGCTGATATGTAGCACCTGCATTCTTTAAGCCGAAGGGCATAACTGTGTAGCAGAAGACGCCGAGAGGCGTTCTAAATGCGGTATGCTTTTCATCATCTGGATGCATCTTTATTTGGTTATAACCAGAGAAACCATCCATGAAAGACATCCTCTCGAACCCGCACGTATTGTCAATGATAACATCCGTGATGGGAAGGGGAAAATCATCTTTTGGGCAAGCAGTGTTGAGGTCTCTAAAGTCAATACAGACCCTGATCTTCCCGTTTTTCTTAAGGACCGGGATAATATTGGCAAGCCATTCTGGATGTTGCTCTTCCCTAATGAAGCCAGAGTCGACCAGCTTTTTAACCTCAGCTTCGATCGCCTCCATCATTTGCGGACGAAACCGTCTTTGTTGTTGTTTGACTGGTTTGACATCTGACTTAATATTGAGGCGATGCACTGCTACGTTTGGATCGAGCCCCGGCATGTCTTCATAATTCCAGGCGAACACATCGATGTACTCCCTGATAAGAGAGATTAATTCTTCTTTCTCCTCGGGTAGGAGACTGTCGCTAATGAATATCGGCTTCGGATTTTCCTCACTTCCCATATTCACTTGGACTACTTGATCTTCGGTAGGAGGTTCTCTTTGTTCGAACCTATCACCATACTGCATGTTTAGGTGATGAACCCACAGATCTTCCCATGTCGGCATCTGGTCGTCTTCCTCTATTGTGGTGGGATCGACCGTAACCATGTTCGACATTAACTTTTTTGAACATTTCACCAAGGCTGGCGTCGGAACCCCAAGCCGAAGAGTCAGAAGAGTATCCTTTTCTAGCCTTGTTAGCAATTTGATCGATGACTTGCCAGCAACATTCATCGTCGGATGAGGAGACATAGCCAAGACCTCTTTTGTGGCGATAATAATCATCGGGTTTTCCCTTCGGTACATAGGCCATTCGAGGTGGAACTCGCGGACCTCGACCGAAGCAAAGACCTTCTCCAAGTGTGAAGTCATACCCATACTTCTTCATTAGATCGCGCGCTTTTGCGTCATATCTAAATAGATGAGGGGCAGGTTTATCTTCATCGTCTTCTTCTTCTAAGAAGTGATCGGGCATCGGAGCTTCTTTTCCTTTGCCGTAGACGACTTCTTTTCCGCCCCCTATTCCCGCGGGGATGACAAGTGTTGCTCCGCATGGATCTTGTACCTGCTTTTTCGTCATGCAAAATGATTGAAGAGGCATATTCAAATCAGGGTTATCATAAAGCTCTTTAGCGACATTATCAAGACACATCGAGTACTCTAAATCATCGTTTATTGATAGTTCTTCGGCAAGTTGCCAATTACAACTACTTTCCGATGACTTATCATCGTCAAGATTGATTACAATGGGTACAATGTCATTAAGTACAAAACCACCATCATAATCAAACCCGGACTCGGTGTCAGCTTCATCTCCGCTGTCCGTTCCCTGGGCCGGTGATTCAGTATCGGATTCAGCGCCGTATAGAAGGGAATCGGTGAAATAATTCTCCAATCCCTTAAACGGTTGCTTATCCGCGACCACCGTCTTGACTTCATTATTTGAGTCCACGTACTTGAGGCATTGATGCAGAGTTGACGGGACTATAAGGTTACCGTGGATCCAAGGTCGACCCAACAGTAAGTTATAGGACGTTTCTGCGTCAATCACATAGCGTGGATCCAAGGTCGACCCAATAGCAAGTAACTTCTGATTTTAAATCCCCAATCTGGCATTTGATTCGAATTTTCCCCAAGGGTCTAGACCCGCTGGTGTTGAATCCGTAAATCGTAGTGCCGGTGGAGGCTAGGTTGCTAGTCGGGGTTCCGAGGTGATGCATCAATCGGAATGGCATGATGCTAACAGCGGAACCCGGATCGACTTGGATCCGGTTGACAACGCTGGAGCCAATGTGGCCGGTGAAGTACAACGGTCGGTCATGCTTTGAATTCTTCGTCTGCATATCTTCTTTAGTGAAGGAGATGCAGGGAAAGTGTTGCGCCGCCAGGTTGCATTGTTGAACTGACGGCTCTGGTCCTTCTGGAGATGGCTTGATCCGAGTCAGAAAAGCTTCAGAGTCACTTAAGGCTTCTTGCAGCGCTTTCCTTGTGTCCTTTGAAAGGCGCAACAGCTCGTATAGAGTTATGCGAGCTGGGATGTTGGCCAACTGCGCCATGATGTCGAAATGAGGCGGTGAGCTCGTATTTCCCGGTTTGTCTCTCCCAATCGGATGATTGAATCGAGACTGCCTCGGGTAGGCTCTTGCCCTTTCTCCTTCTGCTGGACTTTCTCCGCAGCTACAGGCATTGGGGGAGTTGCTGCAATTCCCAGTTCTGCCAATGTCTTGGAAGGAGCGGTTTTGGTGCCTAATTGCTCGGAAGCATCAGGGTACTTATAGTGATACTCATTCCCACTTCGGGTTACAAAGGCCTCCTGTTCATCATCAGAAAGCGGGAAGGCGGGAATTTCTTCGTCATCTTCCCCTGGAATAGCAGAAGCTCCATAACAAGACTTACCTTTTCCTTTTGACTTTTTCTTGGAAGAGGTTCCAGTCCATTGTTCATCTCCAACCAAATCTGGATGAACCCAAAGAATCTCGCCATTAGGGGCTGTGTGTGGCACTCTGGCGCTGCTTGTGAGGATCATCGTTCACTGTCTTTACTGCTGCATTTATTACTGGTTCATGCTGGAACCAGTTTAAGGGAACAGAACCGAAGCTAATCGATACTGCATTTGCTCCCACTCTCTTCTCCTTCGGCTGCTTCATTGTGATGACCCCGACATCGATTAGAGCTTGGATCTTGTCCTTAAGGGCATAGCACACCTTGGTAGGATGGTGTACCGCTCTATGAAATGCGCAGTATTTTGGATCATTGACTCTCTTGGCATCTTCTTGATCCTGGATTGGAGGCAATTTGATCTTGTTATTCTCAATGAGGTACTTGAAGATACCGGGAACTTCATCCTCTTTGAACGAATAAACTTTTGGGAACTTCGGCTCCGAGACTTTCGGCTTCTGGGTCTGCTGTTGCCACCTTGATGGTTGAGGCGCCTTTTGCTGCTGCTGTTGCGGCTGCGCTTGCACCTCGAACGTTTGATTCGTGTTCACGGTATTTGCATGTGCTTTTCCTTTTCCCTTAGGGACGAAGTTTGGTTGCGGAGCATTATTAGCTATTTGACCCCTTTCCGCCTTCTTCCTTTTAAGGAATCGTTCGGCTCGTTCTCCTCGCACCTTCAGATCCTTCCAGGTCTTCGGCGGTGCCATTCCCATGGCTTCCAGGATGTCCAATGAAAGATTGTTATGACAGGTCTCGAGGATGAAATCTTCGCTGACCGGATCCCTACAATTCATTGCTTTATTCCGGAACCTCTTCACAAAGTTTTCGACTGTCTCACCATTCTTCTGCTTCTCATCAAACAAAGTGCCGATTGAGACCTCAGTGTCGTCGTCGAAGAAGTTCGTCAGAAACATGTCCTCCATGTCGTCCCAACTGCTGATGCTCCCCGGCTTGAGGCGACGATACCAATCGAAGGCCGCTCCGCGAAGAGTGCCAACGAATGACCGTCCATCAAAGGGTCATCTGCCCGGAGAATTATTCCTAAGTGAGAGCTTAAAATATATTAAGTGTTGGGTAGAGGGAACGCCTTTCCATCAAACGGCGTAAAGTTGATTAAATTGAACTTTGCCGCGATGATGGAATGTTGATTCATCCCAACATCTCCTTGGATATGGACATGGTATGCCAGACCTTTTCCACTTCTTGAGATTTCATCAACGATTGATTTTGCTACTCGCAAGTCCTTCATCTTCCTGTCTTCACTCGTTCCTATCTTACTGAGTGGCTTTGGGGGAGAGGTACGTGGTGCCTCTTTTGCATTATCATGCTACAGGACTCACCGTCCGTATGTCGTTGTTGACAGGAGGAATAATTAGTTGACATTATTCCTTCCGTTCAATTCTCATCTGATTAATCTTGAGAATTGTGTCGAGTGGGTTCTCCTTGATGAGTTGTCAGAGCCGCGATTTGCTGGTCATGCATCTCTCTCATCTGTTGCACGGCCATCTCCATCTCGAATTTGAAAGCTTCCTTCTGCTTAGCCAGGGCATCTTCAAGCATCTTGGTTACTTGTTCGGCGCTTATCATAAGTGCCTCGTGTGGTTGTCCCTCGCTGGATACCGTGTTGTCCGATGCAATCGCAGAGCAGGCATCTGATCCTTCGTCTTCTGATGGTAATCTCGTCCGAACCCTACTATAAGTCCCTCGTGTAATGGTTCCAGACTGCAGACGAGTTAAATACCAGGGTACTAGCGGAGTTGACTCGGGATTGTCCCATGTCGATGCCCTTTTGCTGGTCATATTAGTGGTGACCTTCGGAAATTCTCCGTCTTCGACTATCCTTCTTCTTCGTCGGAAACGCCTAGGCTTAGTCTCAGACGTTCCGGTGGAAATTCTCTTGAACACCGAAACTCTCCTTGGGGCTTCAGAGCAACAGCATTCTGATAACACCGCCCTGATGATGTTGGCACACGGACAGTGGGGTTCCGTGTCTCGAGCATCTTTCTTCCGAGACTTATTCATACCCCCAGCTCTATAGTACAACTCATCAGTTTGATAACTGGAGCAACCTATAGAGTGTTGGCACGATTTCCCAGGTATAACACAATCATCATCAGATGAATGTGTTTCCCTCTGGGGATATGACGCATTATTAGCGTTTTCAAGAGTCGCTCGTTCAAGTCTACGCTTTTGCGAGCGTAAAAACTTAACGGGCTCTTGAACTCCGACACGCGACCCGATGCGGTCGGTAATAGGTGTTTTCCCTTTGTTATTTTCCTTGGGGGGATTAGAACGACCCCCAGTCGGGTTTATCATTTGGGGACCTTTCAACGGACCCAATCGTTCCTTGATAGGTACATTACCTCGATTCCCTGGTAAGGGACCGAGGCGACCTTTCAAAGGAACCCTGGATGTTGAAGGATTCGTGTTCTTACCTGACTCCACCGGAGGTGCGGGGGCAAGGGGAACGGGACCTGGATTTGATGAAGGTTGGACAGCAACATTTTCCGTTCTTGTCTTAGGCGCTGGCTTTGTCTTTAGCACCCACACCTGCTTGAGTTTTGACGGGTTCTTGACCGTCTCTTCTTTCTGCATCTCCTCTGCTTTCTGCAGGAGAGCTCGAGCATGCGCAAGCAGTGCGCGGCGCTTCTTGATTCGCTCTTCGAGGGTTGAGCGAGTCCTCGTGACACGAACCCAATCATTCGTTTCTGCTTTGGAGGAGGAGTGGGTTATGTGCTGTTGTTGCTCTTGGCACTGTCTGGACTTGAGATCTTCATTATAGCGGATCCCGTCCATCGATTCTGCGGCCTTGGCCAGTTGACGAGCCAGGCATTGACGCCGTCTTTGGCGCGTCCTCTTTGACACAGCTGGAGCAACTTCAGTAGTCGCCTTTGTGGCGGGAGGGAGATCTAGATCTGTGGTCTCGACCACGTTGGACGACGCGGGGACGTCACATGGTGCGAGTGCAGCAACGGGATCTTGGATCTTAGAACCGGAGGCCCCGCGAGCATTTCTGGAAGATGAAGTCTTCCTACGCCTGTTTGGAGAGGCGGATCTGGAGGAGGAGGAAGAGAGGTACTCTTCAAACTTCTGCTGATCGAACTCGTATTCGATCTCTTCATTTACCCGGATCTTGAATGCCAGTTGCGTCACGACGGCCTCGGCAGCGAGGCCGTTGGCTCCCACTGTGGTCGCCAGCTTGTTTGCGTCGAAAATTGTTGTATTCATTGCTGTATTCATTACAACTTTAGTCGTTACAATGAAATTAAAAAGATTGTCTTTTTATAAGACCTTTACACAATGAAAACAAAAGGTTACAACTCTCGTCAAAACAAACGCAGAGATCGTTTATCGGTCTTCTGCTTGCGTGGGTCTTTTGCCTGTGACGGGGACGTCAATATCCGTGGACCACCTAGCACTCAGATCTGTTCCGAAAAATATCGGACAGAGCTTCGTTGATCCACGTGAGATCTAGAAGCCTGAAGCGTCTATCTCGGCTAAAACGAGATATCGACTCTTCTTAGTGATTACCGGCGAAGGGTAATACTAAGGAAAGGGGGAACGGGTGATGAAGACTCTGATGAAGGCCTCTCCTCTGTTGAAGCGCTCGACCACTCTTCACTGCAGCAGGGCTTCGCCAACTTCTCCAAAAATCCAGATCTTCAAAAATGAGGCCTTAGGGGGCTATTTATAGGCTAGGGGGGCTCCTAGGGTGCCTAGACACCCTAGGGTGTCTCAAGAAATCCGAGACACCCGCCTTGGGGGGCTATTTATAGGCAATGGGAGCACCTAGGGTGCCTAGACACCCCTGGGGTGTTTCGACTTTCCCGAGACACCCCGGGTGTCCCAACTCAGCCTGAGATGCTCCGTTGCGTATGTTTGATTGTTTTCGCCGTAAATTCTTCGTCCGAACTCGGATTTGAGTGATTCCAAGTGCGTTGGATGCTTGACAAAGAGTTCGATCCGCTCCGGTGGTTGGATTATCTGTAGAGTGATTGAGACATGAAGGGCATTGTCCTCTTTGTGAACATCACCGGGTTCCCGATTGGCCCGGGTCTTCGTTGTTCCGAAATCCTATCAGCTCACGTAGTTCGTCGATTCACTTCAATCGTTCATCGACGTCAATTGGACTCCTGTGGATCGGATAGTGACGTTCATTGTCGCTCTTTAACACTGAACTGTTCGTGGAGACCTATAGGTAATTTTTGATGCCTACACTTCTATCATGGTATTATTATTAGCATGAGTTAAGCTAGCAATAGATGAAGTTAATTTTTCATTTTCTAAACTTAGCATGTCATTGTTTTCTTTAAGTGTAGCATTCTCCTTAGTAATGACATCAAGTTTAGAGGCTAACAACTCATGATCGGATTTTAAAATAATATGCTTGCTTTTAAGATCAATAAAATTATTTTGTAATTTTGTATAGGCATGTGATAATCTCTCATATGCACAAGCGAGTTCATTAATAGATAAATCATTATCGGATTCTGAATCGCTTACCACACTAGGGTTATCCCCTAATGGTCGTGTGCCTGATGCTACTCTTGTTAGACCCTAGAGGGGGGGTGATTAGGGTCTTATGCTAATCTAATCCGATTTTATGCCAATTTAAAACTAATTAACAAGTTATCCTAGTAAGTATGAAATACAACAATGTATATGAGCTAGGATAAGCAATATGAACAACAAGATATATCCTAACAAAGAGATATAGGCAATGTATGTGCAAGGATATATAAACTCAAGGGTAAACAATCTAAACTAGATAGTGGGCAATATAATCAACAAGCAATATACAAAGGCGATATAAGATATGAACATAAAAGTAAGTGCGCCAATGCAATCACAAACAAACAATATGATTACGGAGTTTGGTCCCCACGACCTACGTCTCTGCTCCTCACCTCGAGGAGATCTCCACTATCACAACCGGGTTTTCTACGTTCACCCGAACAACGTTTACACCTCACAATACAATCACTATGCAATCACACCTCACACACTAAGTGTTGGTCCTAGCCCGTGTCCTCCTCCTCAAGTGCTCGGTTACAACCTCTCCCTAGGCACGTCAACCGACGCCACTCCTCTTGGATTCGACCCCGTCTCTCACCACACACTTCTCTCGGTGTACAAGTGTATTACAAGTGAATCATCACAATTAGGCTCAATACAAAGTGTTTGTTCTCTACAATGAATGAGAACGAATTATAAGCTCACTCTCTAAGTTACACAATCCCACAACCCAATTATACTATGAATGTAAATACAATAAGCTCAAAGGTTGTGTGTGTACAAAGAGATAAATAAAATCAACTAAACTCAATATAAACACTAGCTTAATAAAATGATAATCAAACAATATGAAATATAAATCTATAGATGACAAGAGAGAGGGAGAAGAATGGATGCTCAAACACCAAGGATGATCTCCACTTTCTCTTGTGAAATTTGCTCCACAAATCAAACTCTTGTAAATGCTTAAAAGCTTTTTAAACAAACACTAAACCCTTAAACAAAAACTTGTAAACCTCTTAAAAACTTCTTTTCAGTTGTAAAACAAAAAGATCAGCAATGGGGGTATTTATACCCTCTAAAAAACTCAGCCAAAACCCCAAAACAAATGACAGAAAAGTCCCCAGAAGACAGCTCAGAAAAATAGCCGTTAGTGTCTAACGGATCTATTGGCGGTCGACCGACAGAACGTTCGGTCGACTGAAAGAAAGAATTCGGTCGACCGACGGAAAATCCGTCGAGCCGGCGTCCTGAGCTAAGGTCTAAAAACAAGAACAAGCAAGCACTCCTCCCTCGTCGTCGAACCCGCCGTGCGCTCGATCACCGATTCTACAAAAAATCGAGCTTCTTGGTCCACCGCGCCACCGTCGACCGACCCGCAAACTCTCTGGAGCCCAGTGACGGCTGAAAATATGAGCGGTCGACCGGATCGGTCGACCGAAAACTGATATGCTGAAAATCTGATTTGCTGATTTTAAAATACTATTTAAAATATCAAATAAATTCTAAAAAATGTAAAACTTTAGGGAATGATTGTAGACATGATAATAAACATGCTACAACGACTGGTTATCAGAAAGGACCTCCCAAATGAAAAATATCATCATTTTACAAAATAGTCCAAAACATGAAAATATGATATACTTGAATTTTGATGTTTTGACATAAACCAACTTTTGAAACTTTGTGAAATGTTTTTATAGACTTAGTAAAACATGTATAAACTGATATTAAAGTCTACAAACTAAGAATACAATATTTTCACAAAATTGCATATCTTATGCAATGTTTTCAAAAACACAATAGAAAATATGAAATATATAATTTCATATCTATAAACATGAAAAACCAAAACATATGCGTGTATATATATAACTATATATATATAGAAACCAAAACTTGTGTATATATATATAACTATATATATACAAAGAAACCAATAAATGTGTGTGTGTAGATGATTGAGCTTAGAGTATTAAACACACATAATATAACACCTAAACTAAAGTTACCCAAGCAATGATCTTGATCTTCATTGTAGCTCAACTTGGTACACGTTGCGGATGAAGCTAAACTTGAATCTTGAACTTGAATTGTACGATGCTTCACTCCACAATTCCGCCAACCTCCTCTTGATATGATCGTGTAGGCTTAATCCATCCAACCTCCAACTACGTTGTTTGTCTATAATAAATAAGAAAACACAAATACTAGACAAACAACATTAGTGGTAAATTGTTTGTTAAACATCATCAAAATAAGAAGGCCAACACCTCTATCACTTGAAGTTGATTCCGCCACAACGCGTCGAATCTCCTCTAAATCTCCTTGATGTGCTTTAAAAAGTTTCCAAATCGTGTAAGCACTATCAAAATGAGCAAATTTGTTAGAAAATGATGAGTCAAAAGCATTAAGCAAAAATCTAACAAAAGCTTGTTCATTGTAAACATTTTCTTATCATAATTGCTCCACTTGGATTTCTCCAATGGGGGCATAATATAAGCACAATCAATAACTTCCCATAAGTCGATATTTCTAGATTCAATAAATATTTTAAATTTAGAGCACCATTGAGTATAAGGGAAATTTCTATATTTTGGAGCAATATTTGGACCATAGCCTAAACGAAATGCATTCATATTCATGATATATATGTGAATTTATGCAAGCAAGACAAATACAATCATAACTAGATTAGAACAAACAATATAACTTGGATCTTTAACTCAAGACGATTAGTCCTTAAATCAAAGAGTACTAAGCTCTAATACCAATTGTTAGACCCTAGAGGGGGGAGATTAGGGTCTTATGCTAATCTAATCCGATTTTATGCTAATTTAAACTAATTAATAAATTATCTTAGCAAGTATGAAATACAATAATATATATGAGCTAGGATGAGCAATATGAACTAAGTGGTATATCCTAGCAATGAGATATACTATGAATTATATGCAAAGATATACAAACTAACACAAGGGTGAAATAAACAATTCTACAAAAGTGATAGGGCAATATGAAGTGTAATACACAAAGGCAATATAAGATGTGAATACAAGAATAAGAACGCCAATGCAATCACAAACAAAACGATATGATTACGGAGTTCGGTCTAATCACTTGACCTACGTCTCTGCTCCTCACCTCGAGGAGATCTCCACTATCACAACCAGGTTTTCTACATTTACCCGAATAACGTTTACACCACACAATACAGTTTTCTAGTTTATCGAAAACTCTACAACTAACACACTATTGTAATCACACTCTACACCCTCTCAAGTGTTAAACTAGACGTGTCTCGCTCAAGTGCTCGAATACAATCTCTCACTAGGTTCGTCAATCGACGCCACTCCTCCTGGGACGATCCCCGACTCTCGCCACACACTTCTCTCGGTGTACAAGTGTATTACAAAGTGATCCTCACAATAAGCACAATTACAATAAATGATTGTTCTCTAATATGGATAAGAACACAATGAAAGCTCATACTCAATTGTTATAACTCTCACCAACCCAAATATACAATATATGTAAAAACAATAAGCTCAAGTGGGTGTGTGTAAATAATGAGTGAAATCAAATCAACTAAACTCAATATAAAACTAGCTTTAATAAAATGATAATCAAATAAATAGATGTAAAGCTAGAAATAGAGTTTAGAAAACTTCTCAATAGATCAAGAGGTAGAGGGAGAATAGTTGGATGTCCAAACACCAATAGATGATCTCCTCAAGCTCTTGTGAAATTGATTTTACAAACTCAAACTTCCAAATGCTTAAAAGCTTCTTAAATAAACTTAAACCAAACTTAAACCCTTGTTTAAAAGTCTTTAAACTTGTTTTAAAAACACTCTCTTTTTATAGAAAAGCTGAAGGCAATGGGGTATTTATACCCACTCAAAACTTTAGCAAAAACCCAAAACAAAGACCAAAAAGCCCAAGAGAAAACAGCTCAAAAACTAGCCGTTAGGACTGATCTGACTGTTCGGCGGTCGACCGCGGTGGTCGACCGCGAGCAACAAAACAGCAAAACTACAGCTCAGAATAACAGACGGTCGACCACGACGGTCGACCGTGAAACTCTCTAGATGATCCATGGTCGATCGCCACATAAAAATCATACTGAGTTTCTGAACTCTTGGCGGTCGACCGTGGCGGTCGACCGCAAACTGATACATGCTAAAATACCGGTTTTGAAAATAGTTTTTGAGACATTTAAAAATATGTTAAAAACAACAAATGAAGTCCAAAAGTAATGAAAATTTGGGAAATGTATATAAACATGTAAATGAACTTGTTACAAAAAGAATTTACCAAATTGCATTTCCCATTTATAAAAAATCATTATTTTGCAAAATAGTCCAAAACATGAAAATGTGAACATATGAGGTTTGACATTTTAGCTTAACCATGTTTTGAAATAATAAAAAATGATTTTGTAGACTTAATAAAAGATGTATATGATTGTTATTAAGTCCATAAACAAAGAATATAATATTTTAAAAAATTTGCATATTCTATGCAATATATACGAAAACACAATAGAGTATGAAATATGTAATTTCATATATATAAACATAAAAACCCAAAATACATATATGTATATATATATATAACTATATATATGCATAGAAACCAAAACTTATGTATATATATAACTATATATATACGAAGAAACCAATAAATGTATGTGTATAGATGATTGAGCTTAAAGTACTAACACACATAATATAAAACCTAAACTACATTACCCAAGCTTGATCTTGATCTTCATTGTAGCTCAACTTGGTAATCTTACGGATGAAGCTTGAACTTGTATCTTCAACTTAAAATGTAAGGCTTTATTCCACAATTCCGCCAACCTCCATTGGATATGATCGTGAATGCGCAATTCCATCCATCCTCCAACTCGTTGTTTGCCTAGAATAAATACGAAAATACAAACACTAGACAAATAATATTAGAAATAAATTGTTTGTTAAACATCATTAAAACAAGAAGGCCAACAAGAGATGCCTCAGATGGTCCAGCCAAAAAAAACGAAACAAGAAGAAGAGGAAGATGAAGAATCTAGTAGCAGGAGAACAAAGAAAATGGTAGAAGGAAACGTTTCATTGTCACCCTTGACTTACAAAGACAATTTATGATAAGCCCACCTAAGTCATTAAATACAAGTTTTGGCTAGGAGAATTTCGAACAGACCTAAGTAAATTGAGTTATGGTTAAAAAAGGATTGGAAAATCTATGTTAGTCCCCTATAATTTGCTCTGTTTGCAAACAGGTCCAATCTGAAGAATAAAAGGTCACTTTGGGCTTGCTTAATTTTCTATAGCCCCCTGTCTTGTTGTGATGTTGCTAAGAGGTCTAAAAGTTAATAAAAGAGTTATAAAGTTATGCTAGATTACTAAAATTAGTAATAAGCATATGTAAACCTCATTTATGAGTTTGACTCTATTTAATAATATTTGGCACTATTTATGCCTAGATTATACAGTGCTTAACATATAATATATGTTGTCCTGAATTAATATTAGTCTTATATCTTATATTATAGGATCTGGTTTATATCTAGAGGAGTAATATTTTGAGGAAGTCATGACCACTAGAGGCGGGTTCATTTCTCACTAGTATTTTATAATATGAAATTGCATGAGTGGTATATTTGATTTATCTTGTGATCAAAAAATAAATAATATATTATTTTTATGTATATAAAGTTAAAGGTGATTTGATCTACTTCTGTTGTGGCCTAAGCCATAATACGATGTTGATTTCTTACAAGATATGAAAAAGCAATTTGATTTTATTTGAACTATGAAAAGTGAATTTGGTTCTCATGTGATTTCAAATAATTGTGGGTATTGCTTTATTTGAAAGCTTTTGAAGAAAAAAATATTTTGAACGTGTTTCGATAGTTTAATGGATTCAAAGATTTTCTATGGCTTAGTATTTGATAAAAGTAGAGAAAAATAAAATCAGTAAAATATTTTAAATAAGGTTTAAGATGATGAGTTTACACTCGTCCACTTGATTCCAAAAGTGTTTAGCTAGTTCTGATAAGTGATGTCTTTCCGATTTGATAAGTGATTCTCGATATTTTTTAAAACCCTCAATAAAAGTCCACTATGTAGTGATTCTGTCTGCCATATGGTGAATGCACCTTTATTTGGCCCCTCTGTATTGCCCCTTCTGTATTAGCCCTTCTGAAATCGGTTGCGGCCCCTCTGTATTTGGCCAGTAACATATGACAGTGATAGGTGCATTTGATTCCTGGGAATTATCTATTATGTGATGAGTTTTACTCATTTCCATGCTACTGGACTATAATTCATAGCCTTAGTGTGACCTATGAGATGATTTTCACATTCACAAATGACTCTTCGAGATTTAAGATTCTCACGATTGACTGTGAAATTTAGAAAATAACAATCCTCTAGTTTTGTACAAATTTAGTAGTTTTTTTTTTCTTTCTTAATGTTTACCTTGATTCAAAAAGGGTCTAACTCTAGAAAATATTGAAGTATATTCAGTTGTACATAAGAAAAAAAATATAACTATTGTATCCTTTCTTGAAGATGACAATATTACGATATTTGAATCATATTTTGCTATTTTTGAATCTCTAGTGTAGAACTTATAATTCATTATTTTTGAGAATTATTCTTATTATTATTTTGTTAGAGATCTAGAAACTCTAGTGGGAATTGTTCTCACTAAGCCCTAGCTCACCCCGTTATCTTTTTTATTTTTTTCAGATCTCGCCTAGCTATATTATAAGCTGAACTTTTGGTTATGACACATTGCTGAGAGGCGTTATAGTAAAACCTCCTCTTTGTTTTTATACAGTCAACGATATGCTTTATTTTGTGAAATGTTTGTAACGTGAGCTTGTGGGTTGTAAGTACTCATTATATATATAGTAGCTCTAAAATTTTATGATCAGCAAGTTCATATATGTTTTGAGATAAGCTCTGTGATATGAAGTGTCAGGCTTGACTCATGCTTGGAACTTGTCTCATGTACGGGTCGTTGCTGTCATGTAAACCATATTTATTAATTTTAGCTGCAAATTCGGGGGTGTGACAACATTAGTCAACTCCTTACTCGTATTTGGTCTTCTGTCAACTTTATACTGTGAGTCATCATCATTCACGTCTTCTACAAGAGAAATTGTCTTTTACTATGAGTCATCTACCATGGTTTGATGGAAAATGGAGCAAACCAAAGACGAAAGGAGTGAAGAAGGGCACATGAGAAGAACATAGCTTGGATTCCTCTTTGCGAAATGCTAATTTGGGGTTTAGGGTTACAATTTGGGTCTGGGTAATTTGGGTACGAGAGAGACTAGAGAGATAAGAGGGGCACGATTTACAAGAAAATGAGTTGAATGAGGGGTGGTTAATTCAAAGGGCATTTAATTTTTTTTCAAACATCGGTTTTGTGGGAACCCATTTAGGGGGGCTAAAGGATTACAAAATTTAGTTAGGGTATTTTTAGAGTGTTGAAAAAGTCTTTTGCTAGTTTTTTTTTAGGGGTTGGGATTTTGGGGCTACAAACATCTTTCTCTATTTAATTTCTTATTAATTAAATAATAATTTAATAAAATTAGTAGTTAATGAAATAAATTTATTATTTCATAAATTAATTAAAGTAAATAATTAACTAATATTGAAATAATTATTAAATACTACTATTGGTTAATAAATCATACTTCTTTTAAAAGCACAAGTTTGGAAAAATCTTTCGGTAGACAAAAATATCCCTATAAAGTTTGAACTATCCTAATACTAATCAAATTATAATTGCCAAATTGTATTTAGTGATTTATTCTAATCCTAATCAATTAACTTTAAGTTTGAACTATCATATTCCTAATCAAATTCTAATTTTTAAATTATATTTAACTATAAAAAAGAAAATAAATCACTCACATACTTGAAATGCGGCTCACAGTTGACACAGCTTTGATATCTAATTTTTTACTTGATAATGATATTTAATTTGTAGAAGCGAGATAATCTTCAATAGACTAAGGACTACATACCTTACTGACACTTTTAATAAAGTTTAAATATCATACTCCCTTTAAAAGCATGAGTTTGGAAAAAAACTTTCGGTAAACAAAAATACCCTTATAAAGTTTGAACTATCCTAATACTAATCAAATTTTAATTTTTAAATTGTATTTAATTATTTATTCTAATACTAATCAAATAACTTTAAAGTTTGAACTATCCTAATCCTAATCAAATTCTAATTTTTAAATTGTATTTAACTATAAAAAAAAGAAATAAATCGCACGCACACTTGAATCGCGGCTCACATTTAACACAGCTTTGATATCTATTTTTTTACTTGATAATGATATTTAATTTATAGAAACAAGATAATCTTCAGTACGACTAAGGACTACCTACCTTACTAACACTTTTAATTTGATATCTAATTTTTTACTTGATATATTTAATTTGTAGAAGCGATATAATCTTCAATATGACTAAGGACTACTTACCTTACTAATACTTTTAATAAAGTTTAAATAATTTACTAAAAGGATATCCTAATTATTCACTTTGAACTAAATATCCTAATCCTAATCGTACACATTCTGTGTGACGCCCCTGGGTTCACACAAGGCTGCAGTCCACGGTGAAACCAAGAATGTCAAACCTGCCATGCACCACACCATGCAATAACATGTTTCACCATCATAATTAACATCTCTCTAGTAGAGTCAACAACAGGTGTAGGTACAAAAGCAAGTAAAAGATAATACAAAAAATAACTGATGAAATGATAGTGATCACATTAATATCTCATCATCCAACATACAGAAATACATAGTCAATGTCTGAAATAAATTAACTGAAATACTCAACAAATCTCAAATACAAATATCTGACAAGAGGAGATAAGGCACACAGCCTTTACAACTTCTAGAATAAGACTCTCAAATGTCTAAACAAAAGTCTACTGTGGAGCTCAAAAGAAAATATAACTAAATAGACAGCTGAAGCTAAAATGCATCGTCATCAACATGCGACTCTCCGGGCTCCTGACTCGTTACCTGAAAGGGGGAGGGACAACGAGCGTCAAAGCGCTAGTGAGCAACATCACAACCAACCCCAAGGGAACAGGGTTCATTGTATAATAAAACACAGATAATACATAATATGATCTAAAGTCATTGATCTTAACTAAAGAGGATTTTAGTATTTAGAAAATTACAACACGAGCATAGGTACGTCGAGCGAAATAATCCAAACAAGGAAACCCTCATGTATATACCTTGTGTCTCAAATTGTAAATCCCTAAATACCAAACCCGAGGTTCTAGTACAGGAACAATAATAAAAGAAATACAACTCATCTCAGAACATAAGTACAGTGTCATGTCATAGCCTACATGAGTATCATGTCGTAAATCTACATGAATATCATGTCATAACCTACATAAGTGTCATGACATAAACTCCTGTGAGAAAGTCATATACAGGGTTAAGAAATATGTCTGATACATGAACTAGATATAGTGATTTCCAAACACATGGAACAAGTGGCAACTGTCCAACATGAGGACAAGAAAATGGATTATAGTCCAACACGAGGACTTCTATGGATTATAGTCCAACACGAGGACTGTGCAACCAAAAAAATATATGCGGAAAGATATACATATTCTAAACTCACACATGTCTCGATGTACATGTCTAAACTTTTGTCAAAAGCTAACTCACGTGTACAGATAAATCGTTAACATTGTAAACTAGTGTAAGATCATCAAGGCGACCCCGAAAAGAAACTCAAACAGATCAAGAATCTGTAAAACACCTCATCAGTCGACTCATATGTCGACCGATAAGTTCAGGCAGTACAGCCTCAGCTCACCAGTCGACTGATCAGTCGACTGAGGAACTGAGAAAACAAAATCAGCCCGTCAGTCGACTGATCAGTCGACTGATAGCTGAAAAAATTCTGCCCGTCGGTCGACTGATCAGTCGATCGATTGACTGCAGAAACTCTGTGCAGGTTGATTTTTACCATAAAATCTATCTAAAATCATCCCCATCAACCCCAAGCATAAAGATACTGATATTAACATGTATGTACTAAACTAAAACGAAAATTTCATGTATAAATACATAAACAAAACCCTAATCATGTGCATTCTTGCTTTTAAAACGTTTTGAAAATAAAACTCGTGTTTAATCTCTCATTAAAACATTTCAAATCTAGATCTTTGATTCACAAAACGTTAGTGAGTCTTTAACATTTTGAAATAACATATCTTCACATTAGATGCTATAAAAATCAAACCTTTGTACAAAAATTATGTTTTTGGCTCATCAAATCTCATAAAATCATTTGAAAACGTTTAGAAATCTAGGATAAGGTTGGACGAGATGTTACTCGCCTCTGGGGTGATGAAAAACTCCTAGATCTGAGAGAGAGGGGTTCCCCTTTGCTGTAACGTGAAGATCTCGACAAAAATCCTCCAAGTTCTTCCCCAAATCACCAAGAACAAAACCTAGGGTTTGAGAGAGGGGAGAGGGGGCTAGGGTTTTTCTCAGATTTAAAGATGAGAGGGGATGTTTTCGGGTGAGGAGAATATATATGAATAGCTAAACCCGACCCAAAAACCGAACCAATCAAAACAGACCCGAAAACAGGAAAAACTAGAAAACAGCTCATCAGTCGACTGATCGGTCGACTGATATCGTCAGTCGACTGATCGGTCGACTGATCTGGCAATTTCTCTGTTTTGTGCACGTTTTGCTTATTTGCAAAACCAACGCACAAAACTCTACACCCATACCCTCATATCATCTCAAATAACTTGTTGCAAAACCAACGCACAAAACTCTACACCCATACCCTCATATCATCTCAAATAACTTGTTATCATGTACATCAATGACCTCAAGCTATTTATCATAAAAGAATTATTTATTACTAATAATTCACATATATTCATTATAAAGAAAATCACGGGGTTCTACATTCTTCCCCCCTTAGAAGAATTTCGTCCTCAAAATTCGGAAACCATACGCATCTCGCAACATGAACTTCCAGATAAACATATAGAGATATTTATACTTAACGATCTAAAATGGTAATATTCCCGCTCAAACCCTAATCTAGTGGAACTAGTACATCGGGTGAAAAATCCAAACAAGGAACCCCCCATATATATACCATGTGTTCTGAAAGATTAAGAATTAAGCGCGAATATTCCCATTCTAGTGTTAAATGTAAATATTAGCAAAGATATAAACATCATATAAGATACATATCATAAAATTTTAATTTACCTGTTCAAACAGGTGTGGGTAGTCGTGACGCATGTCCTCATCGCGCTCCCAAGAAATCTCCTCAATGCCTCCTCGGTTCCACTGAACATTCACTAAGGGAATTACCTTATTTCTGAGTCTCTTGTCCTCCCTGGTAAGAATACAAACCGGAATCTCGACAGTAGTCAAATCCTCCTGAAGCTTAATCTCTGGTGCATCCAATACTCGCTACTGCTCCTCATCATGTAAGTGTTTCTTGAGTATAGAAACATGAAATACATTGTGTATACTAGACATCGATGTTGAAAGATCTAGTCTGTATGACATAACTCCAATGCGCTCCAAAATCTAGAATGGTCCAATATATCTCAGTGCAAGCTTCCCCCGTCATCCGAATCGCTGCACGCCTTTCATAGGCGATACCTTCAACATAACTGACTCCCCAACCTAAAACTCCAAGGGTCTTCGCCTCTTATCTGCATAGCTCTTCTGTCGACTCTGAGCGGCTAGAATCCGTTCCCTGATCAATGCTACCTTCTCGGTAGTCTGCCTCACAAGCTTCGGTCCAAGCATCAAGCTATCCTACGGCTCTGTCTAACATATCGGTGATCTACAGGGTCTCCCATACAATGCCTCATACGGAGCCATACCGATCGTCGCTTGATAACTGTTGTTATAAGCGAACTCTATCAATGGAATGTAATCCTCCCAGCTATCTTGAAAGTCAATGATGCAAGCCCGCAACATGTCTTCCAACACCTGATTTACTCTCTCTGTCTGACCATCCGTCTGTGGGTGAAAAATACTGTTGAATGATAGTCTGTTGCCAAAAGAATCCTGAAGACTCCTCCAAAAGTGCGAAGTGAACATTGAACCTCGATCCGATACAATCATGTCTGGAACCCCATGAAGTCGAACTATCTCCCGGATAAATATCCTCGCATATGCCTCGGCGGTATAAGTAGTCCTCACTGGAATGAAATGTGCCGACTTCATCAACCGGTCCACAATCACCCAAACTGAATCATTCACCTTCTTTGACTTCGGCAACCCTACAATGAAGTCCATAGAAATGTCCGCCCACTTCCACTCTAGAATGTGTAAAGGCTGAAGTGTTCCTGCCGGTCTCTGATGCTCTGCCTTCACCTGCTGACAGGTAAAACACTTAGCCACATACTCTGTAATCTCCCTTCGCATACCACTCCACCAAAAGTATCTCTTCAGGTCCTTGTACATTTTAGTAGTCCCTGGATGTACTGTGTACCGTGTACGATGAGCTTCATCAAATAACTCTCTCTTCAGCTCAGCACTGGCTGACATGACTAGCCTGCCCTTCATCCAGAGACTTCCATCTACTCCAATGATCTAATCAGTCTTAGGCTCCTTGGAAATCTCCTCCTTTCGGATTTGAATCTAAGAGTCTCCCAACTGAGCTCTGACAACTCTGTCACTCCAAGATGGCTGCACTGACACAGCTCCCAAAAATGCACTGGTTCCTCCAATCTCGGGTCTAAAATTAAACTGGCTAAGAGTGATAAGATCCCGATATAACGAACACCTCAAAGCCGAAATCCGATGTCGACGCTTCCTGCTTAATGCATCTGCTACGACGTTCGCTTTCCCCGGATGATACTGAATCGCGAACTCGTAGTCTTTGATAAATTCAACTCACCTCCTCTGTCTCTGATTGAGTTCCTTCTGAGAAAAGAGGTACTTCAGACTCTGATGGTCTATGAACAACTCAAACTGTACTCCATATAAGTAGTGCCTCCATGACTTCAGTGCAAATACCACTGCTGCTAACTCCAAGTCATGAGTGGGATAGTTCTGCTCATGCACCCTCAACTGCCATGAGATATAAGCTACTACCCTCTGAGTATGCATGAATACGCCTCCTAAACTTGCCAACGACGCATTTGTATACACGACGAATGTCCTGTCGCTGCTCGAAATAGTCAAAACCGGCGCTGTAGTCAACTTAGCCTTCAAAATATCAAATGCCTTCTCGCACTCCATGCTCCATATGAACTGTATACCCTTCTTCGTAAGGCGTGTAATCGGCGTTGAAATCTTCGAGAAGTCCTGAATGAACTTCCTATAATATCCGGCTAAGCCCCAAAAGCTGCGAATCTCTGTCACCGTCTTCGGTGGCTCCCAATCAAGAACTGCTGTGACCTTAGCCGGGTCCACTGATATGCCTTCTCTACTGATGATATGGCCAAGAAATCTGACTTCTGAAAGCTAAAATTCGTACTTGCTGAACTTGACATATAACTGATGCTCCTGAAGAGTCCTCAAAGCTACCCGTAGATGCTCCTCGTGTTCTGCCTCCGATCTCGAGTAAATGAGAATATCATCAATAAAAACGATCACAAACTGATCTAAGAAAGGACGAAAAACACAGTTCATCAAGTCCATGAATACCGTGGGTGCATTGGTCAACCCAAATGGCATGACTAAGAACTCGAAAGATCCATATCTAGTAAGAAAAGCTGTCTTGGGAATATCCATCTTCCGAACCCGCAACTGATGATAGCCAGAACGAATATCAATCTTCGAGAAATACTACGTCCCCTGCAACTGGTCAAACAAGTCATCAATCCTAGATAGTGGATACCTATTCCGGATAGTGGCCTTGTTCAACTCTCTATAATCTATGCATAATCTCATATTACTGTCCTTCTTCTTCATGAAGAGGATCGGTGCGCCCCACGAAGAATGACTCCGGCGAATAAAACACTAAGCTAACAACTCGTCCAATTGGGTCTGAAGCTCCCTCATCTCAGCTGGTGCCATGCGTAGGGTGCGCGGGATATCGGGGCTGTGCCTGACTGCAACTCAATACAGAACTCCACCTCTCTCACATGAGGTAATTCAGGTATGTTCTGAAAGACATCCTGATACTCTGAGACAACTCTAGTCTCCAATAACTCAACACCCTGATCCCGTCACATAACCTCCTCGATGTACGCCAGAAATGACTCCGCAAATCGGTTGCCTTGAGAGGTGGCTACAATCATCTCGGACCCGTCGGACGCTCGCAACTTGACTGTCTTCACAAAGCAGTCAATACTAATATGGTAGGAAGACAACCAATCCATACCAAGGATGACATCGAACTCGGACATATGCAATACTATCAAATCAACTATGAACTCCGACTCGTCCAAACTGACGGTACACCTCCTACAAACGCTCTCCAGAAGCGATACCTCACCTAAAGGGGTGGAAACTAATAAAGGGGTGTCTAGAGGCTGAGCTACGAGCTAGAGTCTAGCCATAAATGCATGCGAGATGAAAGAATGCGAAGCTCCTGATTCAAAGAGAATACGGGCGGGAAAAGAATTCACAAGAAACGTACCCTCCACCACGGCTCCGCTAGCTCCATGATCACGGGGAACTACTGCATAAACCTTGCCTGTGTCTGAAGACTGCTCTGCTGCTGGAGATTAAGAAAATGGGACAATCTGCCCCTGAGGAATCTCCTGAACTTCTCTAACCTACCCCTCAGTCCTCTGCACTATTAGTGGTGCCTCGAGCCTGTTCTGCTGGGCCTGACCTCTGCCCTACTGTCGATGCTGCTGGTTCGGACCCTTGCCCTGCTGGGCTCCTGCTGGTGTACTACGACACTCCGATGCCTTATGCCCAACCTTGTGACAGTTAAAACAAGATCCCTAGAACTTGCGCTGCTGATGCGCTCTCTGATCCTGCTGGGGTCCCTTTTTATAAGAGCCCTGATGCTGCTGCTGGTGCCCAGAAAAAGGTCTCTTGTTCTTGCCCTTATCCCCTGACTGCCCTGCCTTGGTCTTCCCTTCCTTGTCCTTTTGAAACATGGTGGTCTCAATCTCCTGTGAAGTGGCGGCCTCAGCTACCTCCCTAACTGAATAGAACCTCCTCGAGACGAGGTATCGGCGGAGATTAGGGCGAAGCCCTGCTAAGAACATCTGAGCCTGGCGCTCTCCTGTCTGCCACATGCCCGTGAAGTGCAGCAACTCCATAAACCTGCTCTCAAAGTCTGCCACTGACATGTCCCTCTGAGTCAACCGGGACAACTCAAGCTCCTTCCCAGTCCGTGCCGCAGAGGAGATATACTGCCCATCGAAGAAATAGACAAAGTCCTCCCATGTGAGGGTCATCCTCTGCTCTAGAGTAAACTGGAGTCGGTACCATCTCCTGGCATCTCCCTTCAGACTATAGGATGCCAACCTCTGCTTCTGCACTGAATCCACATTAAGTATATCGAGGGTGTTACTCACATCCTCCTTCCACTTGTGGGCTGTAAGAGGGTCTGCTGACCCCTGAAACTCTAGTGCTCTCATCTTCTGATATCTCTCAACCATACGGAGCCAAGCCTCCTATCCTGTGGCTCTGTCTGGAACTGCTGGTGGAATAGCTACAGGTATGATCTCTGGGGATCTCTCTCTGATAGGAACGGCTGGTATCCCCTACTGCTGAGCTATCGGTGGTGGTGGTATAGGTGGCGGGATATGATTCGCCACAAGATAATATCTATAAGGTACTGGGGTGCCTGCTGCGACTCAGATGGAGTCTGCTGTGGCTCGGATTGAGCTTGCTGCTACTCAGATGGAGTCTGCTATGACTCTACCTGCCCAACTCTCCGAGTACGAGGCCTACCACGTCCTGCCATCTCTCTGATCATAAGAAAATAAGAGTTTATGTGTCAAAATAGGCCTTTATAAATAACGTATCGCAATACAATTTTCACAACATATAGTATTCACACCAATACTTTAAATTTACACAAAATAGTTATCATAAAAAAAATTCTCAAATTTTGAGATATACGCATATATCGTCCTCACTCATACTAGGAAATCCTTGCGGACTCTATACATGAATCCTAAGAAACTCTATCCTGGCTCCACGACTCGACACAGGATGATCCTAAGGATACCAGAACTAGAGCTCTGATACCAACTGTGACGCCCCTGAGTTCACAAAAGGCTGTAGTCCACGGTGAAACCAAGAATGTCAAACCTGTCATGCACCACACCGTGCAATAACATGTTTCACCATCACAATTAACATCTCTCTAGTAGAGTCAACAACAGGTGTAGATACAAAAGTAAGTAAAAGATAATACAAGAAATAACTGATGAAATGATAGTGATCATATTAATATCTCATCATCCAACATATAGAAATACATAGTCAATGTCTGAAATAAATCAACTGAAATACTCAACAAGTCTCAAATACAAATATCTGACAAGAGGAGATAAAGCACACAGCCTTTACAACTTCTAGAATAAGACTCTCAAATGTCTAAACAAAAGTCTACTGTGAAGCTCAAAAGAAAATATAACTAAATAGACAGCTGAAGCTAAAATGCATCGTCATCAACCTGCGACTCTCCGGGCTCCTAGCTCATTACCTGAAAGGGGGAGGGCCAACGAGCGTTAAAGCGCTAGCGAGCAACATCACAACCAACCCCAAGGGAACAGGGCTCGTTGTATAAGAAAACACAGATAATACATAATAAGATCTAAAATCATTGATCTTAACTAAAGAGGATTTTAGTATTTAGAAATTTACAACACAAGCATAGGTACGTTGAGCGAAATAATCCAAACAAGGAAACCCTCATGTATATACCTTGTGTCTCAAATTATAAATCCCTAAATACTAAACCCGAGGTTCTAGTACAGGAACAATAATAAAAGAAATACAACTCATCTCAGAACATAAGTACAGTGTCATGTCATAGCCTACATGAGTATCATGTTGTAAATCTACATGAATATCATGTCATAACCTACATAAGTGTCATGACATAAACTCCTGTGAGAAAGTCATATACAGGGTTAAGAAATATGTCCGATACATGTACTAGATACAGTGATTTCCAAACACATGGAACAAGTGGCAACTGTCCAACACGAGGACAAGAAAATGGATTATAGTCCAACACGAGGACTTCTATGGATTATAGTCCAACACGAGGACTGTGCAACCAAAAAATATGTGTGTAAAGATATACATATTCTAAACTCGCACGTGACTCGATGTACATGTCTAAACTTGTGTCAAAGTTCAACTTACGTGTACAGATAAATCGCTAACATTGTAAACTAGTGTCAGATCATCGAGGCGACCTCGAAAAGCAACTCAAACAGATCAAGAATCTGTAAAACACTTTATCAGTCGACTTATGTGTCGACTGATGCCATAAGTCGACTCATATGTCGACCGATAAGTTCAGGCAGCACAGCCTCAGCTCACTAGTCGACTGATCGGTCGACTGAGGAACTGAGAAAACAAAATCAGCCCGTCAGTTGACTGATCAGTCGACTGATAGCTGAAAAAATTTAGCCCGTCGGTCAACTGATCAGTTGACCGATTGACTGCAGAAACTCTAAGCAGGTTGATTTTTACCATAAAATCTATCTAAAATCATCCCCATCAATCCCAAGCATAAAGATACTGATATTAACATGTATGAACTAAACTCAATCCCAAGCATAAAGATACTGATATTAACATGTATGAACTAAACTGAAACGAAAATTTCATGTATAAATACATAAACAAAACCCTACACTGATATTAACATGTATGAACTAAACTGAAACGAAAATTTCATGTATAAATACATAAACAAAACCCTACTCATGTGCATTCATGCTTTTAAAACGTTTTGAAAACAAAACTCGTGTTTAATCTCTCATTAAAACATTTTAGATCTAGATCTTTGATTCACAAAACGTTGGTGAGTCTTTAACATTTTGAAATAACATATCTTCACATTAGATGCTATAAAAATCAAACCTTTGTACAAAAATTACGTTTTTGGCTCATCAAATCTCATAAAATCATTTGAAAACGTTTAGAAATCTAGGACAAGGTTGGGCGAGATGTTACTCGCCTCTGGGGTGATGAAAAACTCCTGGATCTAAGAGAGAGAAGTTCCCCTTTGCTGCAATGTGAAGATCTCGATGAAAATCCTCCAAGTTCTTCCCTAAATCACCAAGAACAAAACCTAGGGTTTGAGAGAGGGGAGAGGGGGCTAGGGTTTTCTCAGATCTGAAGATGAGAGGGGATGTTTTCGGGTAGAGGAGAATATATATGAATATCTAAACCCGACCCAAAACCTGAACCAATCAAGACAGACCCGAAACCTAGAAAAACTGGAAAACAGCTCATCAGTCGACTGATCGGTCGACTGATATCATCAGTCGACTGATCGGTCGACTGATCTGGCAATTTCTCTGTTTTGTGCATGTTTTGCTTATTTGCAAAACCAACGCACAAAACTCTACACACATACCCTCATATCATCTCAAATAAAACCAACGCACAAAACTCTACACACATACCCTCATATCATCTCAAATAACTTGTTATCATGTACATCAATGACCTCAAGCTATTTATCATAAAAGAATTATTTATTACTAATAATTCACATATATTCATTATAAAAAAAATTACGGGGTTCTACATTCTGCCTCCTCTCTTTCTTTAAAGTTTGAATTAAATAGCTATCCTAATTATGCCTCCTCTCTTTCTTTAAAGTTTGAACGAAGACACAAACTTCAAAGTTTAAATGAACTACTAAAAGGTTGTCCTAAGTATTCAGTTTGAACTAAATACCTTAATCCTAATCCATATGAGGCATAGACTTTACGCATATGAAATTGTTGATAAGAATTGTGTTATTGTTATTATAATAAAATATTATACAATTTACAATCTTTATACAAAGAGAACTCTAATTCTAATTATTATCCTATCACTTGCAACATCTCATGCCTGTATATAAACTAAGAAATTACACAATTTTTATGGTAACTTCGTCTACTTCAACATGTATGTTCCTTTTTCGTCTTTATGATTATTCATTAGTAATATTGTGTATTTGATTATTTTGTCTTCTTCAACATGTATATAATTGCTCACATCAAATATTCTTAATTATCCTATCATCAAATATTATTAATTTTATATGACCAACTTTGAAATTGGTAGGGGTAGCTTGCGTACGGTGGTTTTATTAATCATGCACATGTATTATGAATTTTTCACACGTAGGTTTTGATTTTTAAATGAATTATTAAAAGAAACAGTATTGCAAATATCAAGAAAATTACATAATTTTTATCCAAATAGAACTCTATTTATAATTACTAGATTTTATACACATGTAATGCACGTGGTTAAATACAATGATTAAGTATTTTTGACTTATTTTCTAACAAAAATTTGCTCCTCGGTTCCACTTCAATAGTTTATACTCACTTTTGTCTCTAAACTTTAACATTATGATTATTTATTTCCTTTGATGTTTGTTTAAATGGACTACACCCAAAAATTTTATGTTGATATATGAATTAATAGAAAACAAATATAATTTGAAGCTAATTTGAATTTTTATATTATTTTGACTGATATGAAACCAAGCTTTACTTGAGAAAGTACAGTGTTGCAAAAATAAAAAACATTGAAAATGTGTTATACAAGGAAGGTGAATATTTAAAACTAATAAGGCAAAATAGTTGGTTAGAAGTATGCTAAAACGATACAAAAGAAAATATGAAGTTTGTTCCTAATCATTGATAGACTTCATGAAAAATTATTAATAAAATATTAATGATAACCCTAATATATTTTCATACGATAAAAGCATCTGCACAAGTATATAGAAGTATTAAAAAAAGCTCATAAAACTCCCTTCTAAAGATTCTTAAATTCACTCAAAATAATTAAACTATTTTATAAAATATTCAAAAAATATTATCTTTTATTCCTTCTATTTTATTTTTTTATTGAGCTAAGAATAATCCTTCCTCACATTTATCTTTATCCCAGGAAATTCTAGAGTAGTGTCTTCATCATCTACTCGATTGTGACATCATGCTAGAGTTATCTTTTTTGTGTTGTTATCTTTTTTGGGCTCGTTAATCTTTTATCTTATCGTTTAACTTCACAAAGAAGTTAAATATATTTTCGGTATTCAACACAAACTTCTTGAACTACAAACTTTGATTTTTTTTATTTTAATGAGAATAAATATTAATTTCATATATATGAAATTCTTTATGCTCCTAATTTATTACTTAAATAAGAATAGAAGATACTTCTTTTTTTCTCGATAATGAATTCTTCTGATATGCATCCAATAAGAGTTTTTGTTACGTTAATAATTACATTTGCTCCATCCTTGTTATTTTCCACAAAGATCTAAACTAAATACATGTATTTTTTTATTGCCAATTTGCTTTAGATTATAATATTAATATTTAATTTATTTAGTATTTTAAGAATAAAGTATGAAATTTATGAATGCTTACTAATTTTTCTTATATCTTTCATGGATTTTTTTTTGATTGGGATAAAGTTATTAAATTATTTTTCAATGTAACTCGGTTGGTTCTTCTTTAATAGACATGCCTTCTGTTAATGCCAATTCAAATGATTCATGGACGTTTTCTAAATTTTAGATTTATTTTCATCAATTTCCCATTTACAATGAAAATAGCTTGATTCTTTTGAAGGATATCTCCGAACATTCTGATAGTTTCTCCATACGTAATTAATTATATTCTTTTACTTAATAAATATTATTAACATCAGAGATTAATGTTTCTAAATTATAATTAATTAATGCTAAGTCATTATATTATAGTCTTTTACTATTTTTATGAATTTAAACATCTATCAATTAATGTTACTAATCTGTTTTGCTACTCCAACTTATTAGTAAAATTTTATGAAGTTGCTTTGATTTATATAGTAACGATAATTTTTAAGCTATACTATTTTTTTAAATTTTTATTTCTTAAGTGAATATTTTTAATTAATTCTTTTTGCTTTTATTTATCAGTATTAACTTAGACTATTTTTAAATGCTAAAAATGGATAGTAAACCCTAAATTGGAAATTAAATATATATATCTTAATAGAAGAAAACCTAACAATTACACTTTTCTTTGCTAAGTTTTAAAATTTTAGCCTTTTTTGGTGGTTTTGAACTTTGAGGGTGTGATTTATAATTTTTAAAATTTTAGGAGTATTTTTAAACAATTACTTTTAAGTTCGGTAGTTGTAACTTTAATGTTTTATGTGCCAGTGGTAATTTTTAATATCACGATATTTCTTACAACTCTAAAATTTTGAAGCTGCTTTTTATAATTGTTAAAATTATAGATTGATTTTTGAAAAATTCAAATTTTAACGGTCTACCAATAGTTTCCAGATTTAATATGTATTGGTTATAACTTTTAAAATGTTAGAGTTTTTTGTGATTTTTAAATTTTGAAAGAGTTTTTTTATACCTTTTGTAACTTTGAGGTTAATCTTGACAAAATTTAAATTTTTAGGTGCATGTGGGTAATCTCTTGAATTCATCTCTTGTTGTTTGTAAATTTTAAAATTTTTAGATTTTAGGGTTGTTTTTTTTATAATTTGAACTTTTGAGGATGTTTTTATAATTTTTGGGACATCGAGCATGTTAATTGAAAATTTTAAATTCTTCAGAGAATGCTGTTAATTTCTTAATTTCATATTTGTTATTTTAAGTTTTGAAATGCCAAAAAATTTTAGATATATTATGGTAATACCTTGAATTCATCTATGTTGTTTGTAAGTTTTGAAATTTTAGAATTTAATGTGCTTGTTTGTAATTTAAACTTTAGATGGTGTTTCTATAATTTTTGAGATATTGAAATGTTAACCGTAAATTTAAAATTCTTCGTAAACTACCGTTAATTTTTGATTTCATGTTTGTTGTTTTAAGTTTTTAAACTTCAGGATAGTTTTTATAATTTTAAACTTTTCAGGGTATTTTGTGAAATTTTAAAACTTTTTATGTTTTTTATAATACTTTATGTATTATAGTATGTTCACTACATATAATTTATTTATCTTAACAAACTAATACCATAAAGATATTCTATATATTTAATTAATATTATTTTTTAAATTGTTAAACTATAGATAGTTCACGTAGGATTAGGATAGGATATAGTTATGTTTAGGATAGATTAATATATAAATAAAATAATTAAAATAGTGAAGGATAATATTGACCATAGAAAGATTTTTCCGAACTCGTGCTTTTAAAGGGAGTATGATTATCCTCTCACATGTAATATCTCATGCTTACATATATGTATAAATCAAGAACTACACAATTCGATAGTACTTAAGTCTTCTTCAACAAGTATGTCTCTTTATTGTCTTGGATTTTTTTTATTTTTTATTTTTTTATTTTTTATAATAATTTATGTTTTCTTTTTGTAACATGCTCATTTATATGTTTATAAATAATTTCCCAAATTTTACATTTTTTGGAAATTGTTTGATATTTTTAAACAAAGTTTAAAGTTGAAATTTACTACGCATTTCAGGTCCTGTGCATGTTTAAGTCGACTTACGATATGTTGTGCAGTTAGATAATTTTATCTACTGAGTCGACTTATAATTCATACAAGTCGACTCATGAAGACATATGTCGACTTATACCTCTCATAAGTCGACTTATAATATGACCGTTGCTAGACCTGTCCATCCGGGCCTGGCCCGAGAAACCA
>NC_033795.1:20052840-20055543 GCF_001876935.1 Asparagus officinalis
CGACAGAATTTCCGGTCGACCGACAATAGAGCCGTTGTCTCCTAACGGCTATTTCTGAGCTGATTTGTCTGGGGCTGTTTTTGTCTTTTGACTTGGGATTTTTAGCTGAGGTTTTGGAGGATATAAAATACTCTCTTTGATCTCAGTTTTAAAAAAAAAAGAAGTTTTTAAAACAAGTTTTAAACAAGGGTTTAAAGTGTGTTTAAGGGTTTGTTTTGTTTTTGAAGAAGTTTTCACAAGTGGAGGAGATCATCTTCTTGTTTGGGCTTCAATCTCCATCTCTCCATCTTGTTATTCAGAGAAGAATCTCTAAACTAATTTCTAGCTACTTATTATTTTGTTTATAATTTCTATATGCTAGATTTTAATTGAGTTTAGTTTTGATTTTGATTTCACTCATTGTTTACACACACCCACTTGAGCTTATTGTATTTGCATACATAGTATATTAGGGTTGTGAGAGATTGTAACATTGAGTTGTGCTTAATTGTGTTCTCATCTATTGTAGAGAACAAATTTATATTTGTTACATTGTGAGTGTTGTTAGGTTTTCGGTGAGCTAGAAACCGAGTGTGTTGTGAAGTTTTCGGTGAACTAGAAAACCGAGTGTGAGGAGTGGACGTTGATCGGTGATCGTTGAAAACCGACATAGTGTGGTTGTAAACGTTATTCGGGTGAGCGTAGAAAACCCGGTTGTGATAGTGGATTTCTCCACGGGAGTAGGGAGCGGAGACGTAGGACGGAAGGTCCGAACTCCGTGATCATATTGCTTGTTTGAGTTTGTCTTTGGTGTATTTGTTTTTGCATTTATCTTATATCGCCAATTGTGCATTACTCATTTATTTCATCCACTATCTTGTTTAAATTATTTACCCTTGTGTTGTTTATATACCCTTGCATATATCTCTATCATATAGGATATATCTCATTGTTCATATTGCTTATCCTAGCTTATATTCTTGTTGTATTTCATACTTGCTAGGATAACTTATTAATTAATTTTAATTGGCATTTAATCGGATTAGATTAGCATAAGACCCTAATCACCCCCCCTCTAGGGTCTAACAATATTGTGTTATACACTTAACTATAGCCTAATAATCTTAAGAATGACTTACTCTTCAAAATCAGTATTAATTAACGTATTTATGCATTACACTGAAAACACAATAAAAATTTAGAAAACTACAAAATAAACACCCTAAAAATTTTAAAAAACACCCTAAAAATTTGTAATTTATAAATACAAAAAACTATTAAATATTATATTAAAATTAAGAAATTACAAAAAATCACTGAAAATTTTTAAACTTTGGAGAGGTAATTTGTAATGTGCTAAACTTTAAGGGTGTTTTTTCTATAAATTTAAAATTTAATAGATTTTTAATTATTTATGTTCTTTTCATAAAAGTTACGGGTAATTTTGACCATGAAAGATTTTACCTAAATCTATACTTTTAAAGTGAGTATGATATTTTTTATAAACTTTTAGTTTTTTAGGGGTTCTTAGTAATTTTGTATATTAATTTTTGTGTCCATAGGTTAGAAATTCTCATGATATTTTTTATAAATTATGAATTTTAGGGGTTTTTTATATTTTTTTAAACTTATAAGCATTTTCTACAGATTATAACTTATTTATAGACTATTTATAATTTCTATGCTTTTAATTTACTAATGAGTTTAAAATTCTCATGGTGTTATTTATAAATTTTAAATTTTAAGGTTTTATTTGTAATTTTTAAAACTTCAAGGGTGTTTTCTTTAAATTATAAATTATGTAGTGGATATTTATAATTTCTATATTTTCAATGTACTATTAGGTTAGAAATTATTAGAATTTTTACAAATTTACAATTCTGAGGGTTTTATTTTACAATTTTTAAAAAGTTCAGAGTGTTTATTGTAAATTCCATAAATTTTTGGGGGTTGTTTGTGTTATTTGTAGGTTTTTAGTATGTTTATAAGTTTGAAACTTTGAATGTTTTTTTATAATTTTAATTTTTAGGGGTGTTTTTATAATTTTTAAAACTTACAAGATATTTTCTCTAAAGTAAAAAAAACTTTTAGTTTCTAGCTAGCATATATTTTTTTAGATTTCTCACTGAATTGAAATAGGTAAAATTTATAATTTTTAAGATGTGGTAAAATTTATAATTTTTAAGATGTTTTAATAAAATTTTAAATTTGTAGGAGTGTTTTTATAATTTAAAAAACTTGAACGTTTTTTTTACAAAGTCCAAAAAACTTTAGGTGCTGGATATCATATGTTTTTTAAGATTTATCTGTGAACTGAAATAAGTAAAGGATTTGAATTATATCAAACGTATTTTCTTTATCCAATAACATGTTAAGTCTCATTTTAAATGTGATAAATCATTTAGTTACTAATTCAAAGAAGATAAGATAATTAGAATAGATTCGGATAACAATGTAATATTTAAAAAAGTTAAGGGTAATGCTGACCATAAAAAGATTTTCCCAAACTCGTAATTTTAAAGGGAGTATGATTAGATCGAACATATAATTATATCTTTCTTTGTAGGTTACATGTACTTAAAACAAAACAATTGTGAACGCGGCTTTGAAGCCCACGCGGAAACCCAAAGGAGGCCCACCCGTTCTTCATATATATTCCTCATGGATATATATATACTACGATTATATACTATATATACTATATATATATGTATATATAATTAT
>NC_033795.1:20055568-20085847 GCF_001876935.1 Asparagus officinalis
GAAGAGAAGAGGGCTGGGTGCTTTTATGCGGCTGCAGAGAAAAAGCAGAGCAGGGATTTGTTTAATTTGTTTTGCGGCTGTAAGTGGAAAAACACAGAGCGCAAGGGTTTGTGAGAGGTGTTTTTTGGCTGTGATTTTCTTGTGGTTTGCGGTTGAATTTGTGCATCTTTTGAGAGAGATAATTGTGTGAGGGATTTGAGTTTGTGTGAGGGTTTAGATTGAGTGATTGTAAACCCTAGTTGTATCTCTCCCTCTAATAGTAGATCTTCCCCCTCCTTGCCCCATAGACGTAGGCAATTTGCCGAACCACGTAAAATTTGTGTTCTTACCATGATTTGTAATAGCTTGTAGGATCCCTCGACAGGTCAGTCCTAGAACTGATGAGAGGAAGAGCCGATATCTCACTTTGTTGAGATATCCGTTTTAGATTCTTGTTTCCTTGGTGAGACAGGAATTCTTACGATCTAATCTCTTGTTGTGCACCTTGCGCACCGGAGGTGCTATCGAAATTTCCGCTGCGCACGACAAGTAGTATCAGAGCTCCGGGTTGGACTTGGGAGCTTGTTTGAAGGATTCGCTGAAGGATTCCTATTTGAAGATTAGATCGACAACATGGGTGAAACAAGCACATCGGGATCGTCTCTTACGAAGATGATATATAGTTTGAGCATCAATAACATGAAGATTGATGTTCCAAAGTTCGACGGCAAGATTAACTTCGGATTATGGAGGTGTCAGGTGATGGACGCATTGGACGCTCAGAATTTGGAGAAGACTCTTGAGTTACAAGAGAAACATGTCAATATGGAAGCTAAGGTTTGGAAGAAGATGAATAGTAGGACGTGTGGAGTTATTCGGTCATGCTTGACGCCAGATCTTATTTATGATGTGATGAACGAGACGTCGGCGAAGAAGATATGAGAAACACTCAATGAAAAGTATCTTACTAAGAGCATTAAGAATCGGCTTCACTTGAAGAAGAGGTTTTACCAGTTCAAGATGAAGAGGGGAGTTTCCATTAGGGAGCATGTTAACAACTTCACAAAGCTACTTTCAGACATGGCCAATGTGGATATCATGGTTAAGGATGAAGACAAGTTGCCCGAGGATGATTATGGTACTTTTGTCCTAACTATGATTAATGGAAGAACTACTGTTAGTTACAAGGAGGTGACCTCAGCGTTGGTGAATTATGAGTTGAGGAAGAGTGTTGATGAGTCCTCCGAGAAGGCATCGGGAGATGCATTAGTAGTTCATGGCAGTGGTTCAAACCGAAGCAGAAGGTCGCAGTCTAGAGGTGCACATCGTGGGATTCGTAGGAATCAGTGTGCCTTTTGTAAAGAGGATGGACATTGGAAAGCCGAATGTCCAAAGTTAGATCGCACCGAGAAGAATAAGGAGAAAGCTGTACAAGCTTCAGAGGTGAATATTGTCAAGACTAGTGACAACAATTCAGATTCAGATTCTTCGGGCTATTCGTTGTCTGCACTACCGTCAGTTTGTGTTGCCAACTCTACATAGTGAATGTTGGATTCGGGTGCTTCATACCACGTTTGCCCTAGGAGGGATTGGTTCTCCAGCTTTCAGAAGTTGGGATTCGGGTGCTTCATACCACGTTTGCCCTAGGAGGGATTGGTTCTCCAGCTTTCAGAAGTTGGAAAGAAAGGATGTTGTGCTCATGGGTAATGGACATGCATGCTCTATTGGTGGTATTGGTACCATTCGTATTCGGATGTATGGTGGAGTGATTCAGGAGTTGGATGAAGTGAGGTTCGTTCCGCAGTTGTTGAAGAACATCATTTCACTAGGAGCTTTGATGGCATCTGGCTATAAAGTGACCTTGGTGGATGCACGCTTGAAGGTCTCATTGGGGTCCATGATTGTGATGAAGGGCGTTAGAAGGAGCAATTTGTATTATTTGCTCGGAAGCACGGCGATTGATAGGGAGATGACGACTTCATCAGATTCGGCTAGACTATGGCGTTGTTTGATGCTGGGTTATTTGATTGGTAATACCGTGTATAGGTTATTGAGGAGTGCTTTGACCTGCAGTTTGAAGTCCTGTGAACCCATTGGTATGAGCAAGAAGACCGAGGTGGATTTTTGTACTTCTATCCATCATTCGAGGGGTTTTCTGAGGGGTATTCATTCAGGCATTCGGGGGCCTTCCAAGGGAGCATCATTGGGAGGTAATAGGTATGTGGTTTCCATAGTTTGGGATTGTTTTAGGCATTGGTGGGTTACAACCAAGTCCCGTTGGTGTAAAATCCTAGAAGCCCGCAACAAATGGAGGAAGTGTATTGGCAGAAAGGTGAAGGTACTTCAGTCTAATGTTAGAAGGAGGTACATGAGGGACCTATTTCTGCATTTGTGCCGAGCTCACGGTAATTGGAGACACTTCATTGGTGTGAAAACTTTGAGGCGGCGTGATGAGATGACAGATTTGGGGAGTTGTTCCTTTCTGGAGGAGGATCGGCGTTTGATGTCGAGCATTGGCATTGGTGTGCGGGCTACGACATGTTTGGGCCATCTTATGTATAGGTTGTCGACTGCTGCATGTAAAGATATGGGATCTGGTGGAGCTGCTTCAGATTTTGGGTTGCGTCGGATGTTTGGCTATTCAGCACTTGGTCACATCGTGGATGTGAGATTTGATCCGATAGCACATTTGGGATTCAGAGACGTGTTTAATTATCAGGTATTGGCTTCTGACTTTGTTCTGAATAAGTATGTCACATTTAACTCTCGGCGGGTGGAGAGTGGTGATCAGATCTTTGAGACATCATAGTGGGTGGAGAGTGATGCTACTCCACGAGCTACTCCACGTTGGGTGGAAACTCCAGATCATACTGCATCATTTGGGATTCCAGCTAATGTGACACAGATTGGGAATTGTGTTAATTTGGATGCATATGATATATTGATTGATTCGAGTGTAGCTGATAGATGTAGTCTGGATATGTCCATTGGTTCATCTCAGGTGGAGATGTTTGGATTGTTTCAGCTTGGGGCCATTGGAGGTGCTATCAGCCGTAGACTTGATCGTGATATTAGAGAAGGATTGGGAACTCTTCTATTGGATTGAGATCGTTAGCGGCCATTTGGGTGAACTACGTTCGGCTTGATTCCTTGGGCAAGAGGATACGTAGGCAGTCTTTCAGATGTAGCCGGTTTGGATTAGTTGATTTTGATGGGGTGAGATTGTTTGGACTCTCGTTCGGGTCTCGACTTGTTGTGAATTGAGTTCGTATTGGACACAACAAGTGAGACATTTGGATGCTTTGGTCTTGGCTTAGTTTTGGAAAAACTTCACCGAGGTGGAGAATTGTGAACGCGGCTTTNATGCGGCTGCAGAGAAAAAGCAGAGCAGGGATTTGTTTAATTTGTTTTGCGGCTGTAAGTGGAAAAACACAGAGCGCAAGGGTTTGTGAGAGGTGTTTTTTGGCTGTGATTTTCTTGTGGTTTGCGGTTGAATTTGTGCATCTTTTGAGAGAGATAATTGTGTTAGGGATTTGAGAGTTTGTGTGAGGGTTTAGATTGAGTGATTGTAAACCCTAGTTGTATCTCTCCCTCTAATAGTAGATCTCCCCCCTCCTTGCCCCGTGGACGTAGGCAATTTGCCGAACCACGTAAAATTTGTGTTCTTGCCGTGATTTGTAATAGCTTGTAGGATCCCTCGACAGGTCAGTCCTAGAACTGATGAGAGGAAGAGCCGATATCTCACTTTGTTGAGATATCCGCTTCAGATTCTTGTTTCCTTGGTGAGACAGGAATTCTTACGATCTAATCTCTTGTTGTGCACCTTGTGCACCGGAGGTGCTGCCGAAATTTCCGCTGCGCACAACAACAATTTACTGCTATAGTGAATCAAGTATCACTGTAACTCATTGCAACTAGAAACAAGAATGAAAATGGATCAAAATAAAGGGGTGTTACCCAACGCGGGTGACCCAAACGGTTGAGAGGTTCTAATATGGTTTCCACAGCCTTGAGTTCGATTCCGGGCTGGGTTATCAAAAATAAATAAATAAATAAAATAAAGGGGTGTTTGGTTTTTTGCAAGTTGCAAGTATATTTGCAATGAAAGTGTCAGTTAACGTTGCATGCAATTTCTACTGAATCCAACAGTTGCATTTGTTTGGCTGGGGAAAAAAGAGGAAGGGGACCAGAGGAAGAATGGGGGAGAGCTGGTGGATCAGGTTTTTTCGAGTTTGATTGGGGTCTGATTGCTGTTGGAGTTGCAGTTTAAAACCTTTGCAGCTCAAAGTGCTCGTAACTACGAATAATGTGGGTCAACCGAAGTCTGCAACTGTTGCATTTTTAGAAACTGCATTTATTAATCACAGGGAAACAAAACAATTGCAAGAGATCCAATATATCTCAGTTAAACTTTTTGTTTCCTTGCAATTAAAAAAATGCAACTGTTTGTTTCCGTGCGACTAATTAACAAATGCAGTTGCAAAAAGTGCAACAGCTGCAGTCAACGTTAACGCATCTTTGAACATAGGTTATAGTTGCATGCAACTGAGGTTGCATAATCTCTTCAGTTGCCGAGAACCAATGGATCGAACTGATTAGATTCTTACAGAACATTTCATAAATAATAAATTTAGGAAGCATTACTCTCTCATCTAGTGGAAAAGAAAAGCAGTAAATTTTTAATTTGCAATGTGGTTTCATAACAGCCTGAACATACATCACACTGTAAACGCAATTTGGCTCTTTTTTATTGACACTCACGACAAATGGAGTGTTTTTAAGCAAACATAAATCAACAATTAGGATCAACTGGCAGACACGCCAAGTAAAATTATTCCGCAAATTACATTTATGCACTGCAATCTTCAGTAATCTTTATGAAGTCATGGTTCATTACTACTACAACTCACACCCAAAAAAAAGCCAAAACAAAGAGCTTCATCTCCATTAGACATTATGTTGGAATAACACGCAAAAAATTCAGTACATTAAACTTCATGAAAACATATATAACAGTTCTTCATCAAACTGAGCTAGCTGAGCACATTTCGCCATGACTTCTTTTCTCATGAAAAAGGGAGTGTGAAGTACAGATTATAATTCCTCTTTCTCAAGAATGCTAGTCCAAAGTTATACAGGGCAATATTTAAAAGAACGCCCTCATCTTTCAAATAGTAACCTCTTCCTCCAGCTACCGTAGCACCTATAGAACCACAGCACTTGTGCATTATCATCTGAATAAACCAGTAACCCCATGTTAACTTGTAGGTAACTTACAAGGTGAACATTCTTTCTTTCATTAGTTACAGCAGCAATACATGACCGATTAACTTCCACCTAACAAGGCCTCAGAGACTTATTACAAATTATTGGAAATAATAAATATCATCCCAATGCAGAGGACAGTTGTGAACTATATTAATGTTGTGACCAATTTTAAATGGGTTTGTCAACAAATAAATATATCAGCATCAAATACATATTCCGTACTGGGTTACTCCAATACTCAATGGATATACGTCAAGTACTACTATCAACATTCAATGTTACATAAAGCGGAATGCACCTCCAGGGCCTAAGCGTAGGGGCGCAGAAAATATCCATATCCGAGGACATATCTGTATTTGTATCTATTAATCTATTAGGATACGGATACAGTTACTAGATACCTATGTCGGATAGGATATGATTACTGGTATAGATATGTAATGAAATATCCATATCCAAAATATCCAAATATATGTTGGTTATATAGTTGTAATTGTTTTAATCCTTAGATTAATGGATTTGAAGTTAATTTTGATGATCATGACTAATCTTAGCTTTTTAGATATAATCAACGTATTAATGAACTCTCTTGTATCATATGAACCGTAATTTTCTCAATATCATCTAGTTTTCTCATATTCGTTTTCTATCTGCAAATATATCCGCATGTGAAATCTGTATCCATATCCAATTTTAGCGGATATAGTTATGAGTTTTAGACATATCTGTATCCATATCCATGATAATGCAGATATGGCAAGTACTATATCCAAGTCGTATCCGAACTGTTTGCATCCCTCCCTCGCTAGATTTTTTAAAGTGGTGGTGGACGTCTATGAAGCACCGACACTCCGAAACAAGCCACGAGTCCATGTCTGACGCGTGTCAGACGCGGACACGCGTTCGACATGCGTCGGACACGCGGTCAATGCCGCCGACACGAGTCAACGCCCCGACTTGCTCCCGACACGCTCCTAACACGACTCACTCGTTCCCGACACGGCTGAGAGGGCAAAAAAAGAAAAAACCCAAAACCCGAAACCCAAACCCTAGTTTTCACAAATCCGATTGACCCATCCTCTTTCTTTCTCGATTCTGACACGGCTGAAAAGAAAATGCCACCACAAGTTATAGATCTCTCTCTCTCAATCGGCTCGTCCTCATCGTCATCCTCGTCGGCTTGTCCTCTCTCCATTGATCTCTCGTCGACTAGGTCACACACACTCTCTCTCTCTGATTCTTCGTCTCTCTCTCCCTCGATCTCTCGATCTTTCTCTCTCCATCTCTCCCTCGATCTCTCGATCTCTCTCTCCGATCTCTTCCTCTCTCTCTCTCTCTAATCCTCTCTCTCTCTCTGATCCTCTCTCTCTCTCTCTCTCTCTCTCTCTCCGATCTCTTCCTCTCTCTCAATTTCTCTCTCTCTCCGATCTCTTCCTCTCTCTCTGACTCTCTCTCTCTCTCTCACACACACACACTCTCTCTCTCTCTCTCTCTCTCTTTCTCGATCTCTAATTCCTCCCAGTCTCTCTCTTGATCTCCGATCTCTTCCTCTCTCTCAGTCTCTCGATCTCTGATCTCTTCCCCCCTCTCTTTCTCAGACTCTCTTCGATCTCTCAGTCTCTCTCTCGATATCTCTCTCTCTGATCTCTCTCTCTCTCCCCGATCTCTTCCTCTCTCTCTCTGATTCTCTCTCCCCCCAGTCTCTCTCTCTCTATAATCTCTTCGTCTCTCTCTGACTCTCTCTATTTCTCGATCTCTGATTCCTCTCTCTCTCTCTCTCTCTCTCTCCGATCTCTTCCTCTCTCTTAGTTTTGATCTGTCTCTCTCTCTAAAATTCTCTCTCTCTGATTCTCTCTAGATATAAATATTTTATTATTTTTACATTTTAATTTATTATTTTATGTTAATTTACTATTAATTAATTAGGGTTCGAGGTTCTATTAATTTACTGTTAATTAATTAGGGTTCCATTTTTTAATTTGTTGTTAATTAGGATTTTAGTTACTATTTTGCTATTGTTAATTTTTTTAATTTACTATTATTGCTATTGTATTTTAGAGAAATGGAACAAAAAGGGAGTTCTAGTAGCAGTGGAGTACAAGATGACAAATATTCACTTTGAAAATATATTACCAAATTGGAGAAAATGGGGGAAACGGCAGGAGGAAATTGGAGATGGAGATGTAATTATTGCAGAGAGGAGTTTACTGGTTCACACTCAAGAGTTAAAAATCACCTCTTAAGGATAAGCGGGACTAGAATTAAGATGTGTTCTAAGTCAACACCCAAAAACTTAAGGGAGTTTTAAAGGACGTTGGATCAAGCGGATGCGAGGTTGAGGGCTTCTAGGCCTAAGACGCCAGTTTTGCCTACATCTTCGACTACAAGTACGACCGGTGTAAGTGCAAGTGTAAGCATGCTAATTCGTGCAAGTGATTCTAAGAGGAGGAGGAGGCCTAATACCGTGGAACAAGCATTCAACACGGGAGAAGGGAGGAATTAGATGCATTGATTGGTAGGATGTTCTTCACCGGGGGATTGTCCTTCAACTTGACAAGGAATCCATATTATGCCAAGGCTTTTGCATATGTTGCAGGCAATCCAATCTCTGGCTACAAGCCACCCGGTTACAATTACATGAGGACCACTATCTTACAGCGTGAGAAAACTCACGTAGAGAGATTGATGGAGCCCATCAATGGCACATGGCAACAGAAGGGGGTCTCCATTTGTAGTGATAAGTGGGCGGATGTACAAAGGAGGCTCATCATCAATTTTATGATTGTATATGAGGGTAAGCCAATGTTCTTGAATGTCGTTAATGCTGAGGGAGAAGTTAAGAATAAATATTTTATCCAAGCGAAGCTAGAAAAGTGCATCACAGAGGTGGGACCGCAAAATGTCATCCAAATCATAACCGATAATGCTAATCTAGTGGAGTTTGAAGACTTTTTTTTAAATCGACCTAGTTTGTTGAGGTGGTTGAAATTAGGTCAACTTTGATAAACATTTTACAAATAGGTCAAATTTTATATATATTTTTTTTGAAATTATCTATTTAAAAAATTTGACCTAAGGAGAACATCCACTGACACTAAACAAGTTTAAACCCAAAATCATTAACTGAAATCCAAAACCAACAAAGATTACTTTCTCAAACTAGTACTATTGTCACGCCCCGCTTCCCAAAATACCAGGGAATCGGGACGCGAGCAAGCCCGCGACGTATTAGATTGAGGAGAGATAAGTGCTAGACCTCTTCTTCTCAATCTAATACGCTAAGCGTCTGGAAATAAATATAATGCGAAGTCACAGGTCCCCGATCACACATAGCAAGAATACAATGAACAACTCAGAATGGAAAAGATACATATCACAAATGAATATCATCCGAGACATAATATTCGGGTCAAACATGCCCTTATATAAATATGAACAAATGAATACTGAAAAGATACAAAATACACTAATCAAATAGAAATGGAAGGTAGTACAAAAGAAAACGGAGGACCAATAACTAAGCTTCAGCTTCTTCTGCTCCGTCTGCAGGGCACTCCTGCTGAGAATCCTCTGGCTCTTGGTGATTTCCCAGCTGAACCTGTTCTTCCTCTAAGTCTGACGTACACCAGAGAAAACAGTGTACGTCAGGTGCATAGCGCACGGCAAGACCCGACCCCACAAGGATAATATAACAAATAGAAACATGCAGCTGAAATACTAACAAGCTAGATATAATCCATCACTAGAGTATAATAATCAGGAGAAAACATAAACATCCGAGTAACAAGATCATATAGGTAGCGATCAGAAAACATCCAAGCAACAAGGTCATACAATAGATAGAATTAATATTTAAAAATCTACAACAAAAGACGTAGTACGTCGAGCGAAATAATCCAAACAAGGAAACCTTCATGTATATACCATATGTCTCAAATTGCAGATAATTAAATATTAATCCCGATCTATGTATGAAAAGAACAACACTAATCTATATCTCAACAAAACTAACAAGGTCCACCATAAAGCACGCAAGCATATTATTCTTGTTTTACATGTTATTTGAATTAGGGAAGAATATTTTGATGTATATAATCGGGTCCCCGTAAAGTCGTCCGGGGGCCGCCTTCAAGTCAAGTATTGGCCCTCTGGCCCATGTACATAACACTCACGATATCACGATAACAAGAAAGCGCTGTGCCCGTTTATATACATGCTATATTCTCCGTCCAATCCCCCTTTATAACCCCATGTTATCAAATTAATTAAGCAACTGTACATGAAATATTATGCACTAGCCACGGAGTTACCGTGGAACGACTTCTGTAAAACTATGAACATAACCGTGACCCACAACACGTCCGATCAAGAGTACATCGTCTAGTCAATGCTATAATATTAATAATAATCAAGGAAACCTCATACCGGGATATCGATATCGAGGGAACTCGGGACTCCTCATATCGGGATATCGATGTCGAGCGAGTATAGCCATGCTTTGAAACACGCTTATAAATCATACTTTTAACAGAAGTCGTCTTCATGTACAGTCTATCCTATTGAATAACAACTAAGTGATAAAACAACAAACTTCCACACAGCTATTCATGTCAAACAATCCCACGCAGGTAATAATAAATCACGGACTAATCTAATTAATTAACTCATAACTGATCTAAAAAAATTGATTGACGAGTCACATAATAATTTACGATAAAATTAAGAATTAAAATAAAATAATCAAGGTTCGGGATCTTGCCTGCGATACCGTGGGGTCTGATGACGGACGGCGATGACGGCGGTTTGTCATCACTGAGGGGCTCAACGGGGAGGAGAGAGGGGTTGAGGCGACCGGGGTGTCAGGTGGCGGAGGAGGGCTGGCTCAGGCGGCGGCTCAAAGGGGGCTGTCGTGTGAAGATGGCCGGAGTTCTGGGGTGGTCGACGAGGCAAGTGGGGGAGGACGGCGGCCTGCAGATCCGGCGGCGGGGCAGCGGGTCTTGTTCGTGTTGATGGAGGGCGACGGGGAGCTCTGGAACTTGCGTCGGAGGGCGCCATGGCTGGCGGTTGTCGGGTGCTGCAGGCGGAGGAGGCGAGCGGCGGCTGGATCTCGTGGAGGCGGAGGCAAGCGGTGGAGAAATATATATATAGGGTTTAGGGTTAGGGTTAATTTAAACAAAAATTAATTAAAATAAAATAGTTAAGGATATTTAAAAATTAAACTAATTACACAATATTTATCTACAATTAAAAATGTACCTGGTGTGATAATACAATAGTTGATACGAATTAGTTGAAATATACCCATATTGTATAATTAAACAAGAATAAATAATAATAAATATATATTTACTTATATTTAAAATCAAATAATTATGGGATAATTATATACACAGTAAAACGTACAAGTTATACTAACACGACATATAATATGTAACAGTAGAAATAATACAATAAATTATACCAAAAACACGTTATTAATAATACCATGTATTATATGAAATAATTTGTAATAATATTAATAATACAATATATTATTTAAAATAATACGTAATAGTATTGGTAATACAACGGATTAATTCCAGAAATATTTACCACACAAAATGAATTTATAAATATCAAAATCATTTAAATAAATATATAATCAGATTTTTAAATCATAGAAAATTATAGAAAATCGAGAAAAATACAAATACTCTTTTAAAAAGTCATAATTAAATATTTTAAAATGCAAAAAATTATTTTAACTAGTATCAAAATTCATGGTCCTTACATTCTACCCCCCTTAAAACAAATTCCGTCATCGGAATTAAAATAAGAACCCTAGGGACGGATATGAAATGATATCTGTAGACAGATGAGACAAGAAACAAGAAACAATGGAAAGTTACGAGATAAGAAATAGTGGAAAGTTCCGGAGTCAAGGAATGATAAGATAGGAACGAAATGAAATCTATCAAGAAAATATGATAAGGGCTCAAGGATAGTCTCACGGATGAAATATGATATGTATCTAAATTGTCTATCATATTCTTACTAGTGAGGACTCGGGACCGTGACCTGCATGGGCCACCACAAAAAAACCTATCACGCCCCGCTTCCCAAAATACCGGGGAATCGGGACGCGAGCAAGCCCGCGACGTATTAGATTGAGGAGAGATAAGTGCTAGACCTCTTCTTCTCAATCTAATACGCTAAGCGTCTGGAAATAAATATAATGCGAAGTCACAGGTCCCCGATCGCACATAGCAAGAATACAATGAACAACTCAGAATGGAAAAGATACATATCACAAATGAATATCATCCGAGACATAATATTCGGGTCAAACATGCCCTAATATTCGGGTCAAACATGCCCTTATATAAATATGAACAAATGAATACTGAAAAGATACAAAATACACTAATCAAATAGAAATGGAAGGTAGTACAAAAGAAAACGGAGGACCAATAACTAAGCTTCAGCTTCTTCTGCTCCGTCTGCAGGGCACTCCTGCTGAGAATCCTCTGGCTCTTGGTGATTTCCCAGCTGAACCTGTTCTTCCTCTAAGTCTGACGTACACCAGAGAAAACAGGTGTACGTCAGGTGCATGGCGCACGGCAAGATCCCACTCGGGAAAAATAATAATACAGTTGAATGACCAATGCAAGGACAGTGATAACAAATAGAAACATGCAGCTGAAATACTAACAAGCTAGATATAATCCATCACTAGAGTATAATAATCAGGAGAAAACATAAACATCCGAGTAACAAGATCATACAGGTAGCGATCAGAAAACATCCAAGCAACAAGGTCATACAATAGATAGAATTAATATTTAAAAATCTACAACTCGAGACGTAGTACGTCGAGCGAAATAATCCAAACAAGGAAACCCTCATGTATATACCATATGTCTCAAATTGCAGATAATTAAATATTAATCCCGATCTATGTATGAAAAGAACAACACTGATCTACATCTCAACAAAACTAACAAGGTCTACCATAAAGCACGCAAGCATATTATTCTTGTTTTACATGTTATTTGAATTAGGGAAGAATATTTTGATGTATATAATCGGGTCCCCGTAAAGTCGTCCGGGGGCCGCCTTCAAGTCAAGTATTGGCCCTCTGGCCCATGTATATAACACTCACGATATCACGATAACAGGAAAGCGTTGTGCCCGTTTATATACATGCTATATTCTCCGTCCAATCCCCCTTTATAACCCCATGTTATCAAATTAATTAAGCAACTGTACATGAAATATTATGCACTAGCCACGGAGTTACCGTGGAACGACTTCTGTAAAACTATGAAAATAACCGTGACCCACAACACGTCCGATCAAGAGTGCATCGTCTAGTCAATGCTATAATAATAATAATAATCAAGGAAACCTCATACCGGGATATCGATATCGAGGGAACTCGGGACTCCTCACATCGGGATATCGATGTCGAGCGAGTATAGCCATGCTTTGAAACACGCTTATAAATCATACTTTTAACAGAAGTCGTCTTCATGTACAGTCTATCCTATTGGATAACAACTAAGTGATAAAACAACAAGCTTCCACACAGCTATTCATGTCAAGCAATCCCACGCAGGTAATAATATATCACAAACTAATCTAATTAATTAACTCATAACAGATCAAAAAATTTGAATAACGAGTCACATAATAATTTACGATAAACTAATAATTAAAATGAAATAATCAAGGTCCGGAATCTTGCACATAATTAATTCAAATAAAAGTCTTTTCCAAAATAATTTTGCAGGCGGCGGAGGAGAGAGGAGGACGAGGTACAGGTGATGTCGGGGGTTCGTGGTCGGGGTTCGACGGAGGCGGCGAAGGAGAGAGGAGGTCGGGGTTCGTCGGGGGTTTCGTCGGTGATGAGTTGGGGAAGACGAGAGGAGAGAGAGAAGAGAGAGGCGGCTGATGCTCTCGTGAACAGGAGAGGGGGAAAAAACGAAATATATATATAGGGTTTAGGGTTAGGGTTAATTTAAACAAAAATTAATTAAAATAAAATAGTTAAGGGTATTTAAAAATTAAACTAATTACATAATATTTATCTACAATTAAAAACGTACCTGGTGTGATAATACAACAGTTGATACGAATTAGTTGAAATATACCCATATTGTATAATTAAACAAGAATAAATAATAATAATAATATATTTACTTATATTTAAAATCAAATAAATATGGGATAATTATATACACAGTAAAACGTACAAGTTATACTAACACGACATATAATATGTAACAGTAGAAATAATACAATAAATTATACCAAAAACACGTAATTAATAATACCATGTATTATATGAAATAATTTGTAATAATATTAATAATACAATATATTATTTAAAATATTACGTAATAGTATTGGTAATACAACGGATTAATTCCAGAAATATTTACCACACAAAATGAATTTATAAATATCAAAATCATTTAAATAAATATATAATCAGATTTTTAAATCATAGAAAATTATAGAAAATCGAGAAAAAAACAAATACTCTTTTAAAAAGTCATAATTAAATATTTTAAAATGCTAAAAATTATTTTAACTAGTATCAAAATTCATGGTCCTTACAACTATTCTTATCATAATATGCACGCAGGCAAGTGGTCATCCTAAAGGAAGTCTTGCCATAGGCGCACATTGGGCTCACGCGAGCTGTGACAGTGACACCTATCCTTTGCGACAATATATTCCCTTAGGGACATGTGTCGCCGTCACATTGCGCGTGAACCCACACGCGAGTATGGATAACATTGCTTTGTATTTATTAGAAGCAAAATGAGCATTTCACGCGTACGTATATTATGTGGTTCAGATCAACCCGCTCTTATGCGTTGGTTCTAATAAGATTCGTAGTCTTCTCCAATGGTCAGACACACTCTTAAAACATTTTAGAGCTCCACAATAATTAATATTTAGCTTTTTCAAAGTTTAGAGGGGTATTTAGGTAATATGGGTAATCATAGTAGTTAATCCAGTTATGATTTCAAGATCTAAATGCAAAACTAAGGGAGGTACCAACTTGCAAGAACCTTAACATTTGAGGGGCTTCTGAGCAATTTCAAAGATTGGGGGTAAGTAAATATGAAATTTATTGAATTTCAAGAACAAAGAAAATTCATGATAACGAAATACCCCGTCCGAAAAAGGAAAAATTTTCAAATTCGACCCAGTTTCAGCAACTTGGCTGAAACTTGGTCGAATCTGGCGAAAAAATTTACGAAAGTTTAAGCCTCTGATTATCAGCTTGATTAGCGGCGCTCAAAACTTCACGGGACTTGAAGTTTTATACCTCGCAAACGTCACGGGACTTCAAGTCCTATAGAGTTTCAGTCTGAGTTTATTGCACAGTGTTGTTTTTCTACTCCTGGATTCATCATGTCCATATATGCATTATTGAGATTAAGCAAAACGCCACCAACGGAAGAGAAGATTGAAGAGAGCCTTGCTAGAAATTTATGTCGTTGTACAGGTTATAGACCAATTGTTGACGCTTTCCGAGTTTTTGCCAAAACTAATGATTCTTTGTACACTAGATCATCTCCAGGAGGAGTGCCAAAAGGTGGATTCATTTGTCCATCAACTGGGCAATCATGTTCCTGTAGTGAAAATGTAGCTAAAAGCTGTGAAGATTTGAGTGAACCTGTAATTTCTGGAAACAAGCAGAAACCATTTTCATACAATGAAATTGATGAGAGCTCATACACTGAGAAGGAACTAATTTTCCCACCAAAGCTTCGTTTGAGGAAAAATTTGCCTCTAACTTGCATGGATTTGGGGGAATTAGGTGGTATAGACCCCTAAAGCTTCAACACGTGTTAGACCTAAAATTACGATATCCAGAGGCAAAACTTGTGATAGGCAATAGTGAGGTAGGAATTGAGATGAAGTTTAAGAGCGCCCAGTATCCACTCTTAATATTTGTCTGTAAAACCCCGTAATTTTGGATATATTATGATAAATATTAATAAATAAATTATATCATGATAAATATTATTTATTAATGGTTTAGTATGCTAGGAATCGATTTGAGATCAATTCAGTGTATATTTATAAATAAACGAGTGTAAACATGCACATAACCATGCATAGACCAAAACTGTTAGTCAACTTGCGCGTTCTGGGCGGTCGACCGGCGTAGGCCGATCGGTCGACCAATGATACCCGACCGATCGACCGATCGGTTGTGGTGGGTCGACCGACGGGCTTCTAGAGCCATTTGGTTTCGTTTTCGGGTCGGATTTGTTAGCTTCGAGCCCAATTGTATACATGAGTATATATACTCATTTTAAACCTCTTTTGATCATCTTTTATGTAATAACTCAGCAGTCACATTCCCTCTCAAACCCTAACCCTATATTGTGAGATTTTGGGAGTTTTTCTTGAGGCGTTTGTTGAGAGGAAGACAGGATTCGCAATCTTGGTGAATGAGGATCTTGCATGCAAACGTGTTTGGGAGTTTCAACACAGCGTTTGAGGCAAGATCATCTTCCTCCAAACCTTCCCCTGTAGTAATTCCAGATTTAATGTATTTAATTGATTAATACAAATGCTTAAAGTTTAATCTGATGTGATAAAAACCTAGTTTTTAATATTAATCCTTAAACCAATGAAAAGATCTGTAGATTTAATCGCTGTTTTTATTAGTTATGATGATCATGATCATTAGGTTGTTTTTAAATTGTAAATCATATTATAATTTGGTTTAAAACCCTAGTTTAACAATTAAATGAATGTTTTTATTAATTAGGATGCTTAAACCCTAAGTATGTGATATCTAGATGATGTGATCTTGTTTAAACGAATATATAACAGTGTAATAATCATAATTAATCATGTTCATTAATCATGTTGATAAAATATGTTTTATTCGAGAATTTTGGTTAAATAGGATGTTAAACCCTAATTAGTTAATTCAAGAGTTTGTAATATGTTAAGAGTAATCATTGTTAATTAATTCTTAAAGTCTAAATATTGTTTTGCGTTACATGCTAATAAAAATATGTTTTTGAGTAAAAGTGCAACACACAGAACCTGGAAGAATCTCGTTTTCCTGTAATTGGTCGACCGATCCTTAGGGATCAGTCGACCTATTATGTCGTCTAGGATATTTAAATCCTTTCTGGTCGATCGACTGGCTGAGAGTAATCGGTCGACCTATAGGGTCTTTTTCGAGTGCACTTTGTGCGTGATTGCCGTCGATCGACTGATGCCTTAGGGCCGATCGACTGACACTTGTTTTCTTTTGTTTGAGGTGATTTTTCTTGCACGCTTAGTCGTGAACGCGGGGTTCGAGCTATACGACAACACATGTGCAACCATGGATGTACACGAATTCAGTCATAACACTTATACGAATATCCCGAAGATGATTATTACAGGTATTGTTTAGGCATGTTTGATTAAAAATTAATTATAATACGTATGTATGTATGGATTGTAGGAAATTCATGCTAAATACATGCAAAATACGCAACGGAAGACTATATGTATAATTATGCTAAGCATGTAGAGAGCATGAAATACATAATAGGACCATCCTAATTAAATCTAACATAATCCCTACATTAAAGAGAGCATTCAAGAGTTAGAAAGTCATACTTTCGAAGTGTAATTCGATGGAAGATCGAATAACCCCTAGCTCTTGCTCCTTGTAGTAGAAAATCTCCTCGTAGTGGATCTCCAAGTCTTCAAGTGGGCTTGATAAAAATGGGAGTCTTCTTGAGACACAAGGTAATATATCCACCCCAGGGTTCTTAAAATCCTACTACTTCCTCTTGCTCAAAGATTGCTAAAGTTTAGTAAGAGGTGAGCTCTCTTTTATTCTCTTATGGAAAAAACCACTTAGCCAATTTTTTATTAACCTTTCCATAAGAAAGAGAGCTCATATTTATAGAGTGAAATGTGTTCATGACATGAATGACTCATCCTATGAGTCATACAATGAATCATCAAATATTAATGATTAATCTAGTGAGTCATGCAATGAATCATCTTATGAATCATTACATTTCAAAACCATGTGCTAATAAACCATGTGCTTCATACCATACCACTAATGACTCATCTCATGACTCATTATACATGGTATGTGTATTTCATAAATAAGAATACCAAATCAATATTGTATTTCATAAATACGATATTTTGTAATTTTTCAATCATTGATTAATAAGTCATCATATGACCAAAAAGTCAATGAGTTGACCAAAAGTCAAATGTTGACTAAAAAGTCAACTAGTTGACTAAAAGTTAACTTTATAAGAAAAATACTAGAATTCATTTCCTAAGCACATAGCATTCTGATTTTATCGATATACATAACCGTTTATGTGTATCCGGTCAATATATGCGTATTAATCATACGCATCAATCACTCTATAAATTGACTCTAGGGCCCAACTTAAAAACTCGGCAGTGGATCAAATCCACAAGTACAACAGAGGTGCTAGCTACACATGAAGACTACCCGGGTATAAGTTGTGATAAATGTCTGCAAGATGCTTACACAATTTTATCAGGACCACTCAGTGATAATGCCGTACAGTCCAGTCTCTTCGTCAAACCATGTCAAACTATTAAGCCTAGGGTATGGAAAATTGTCAAACCCTAATTGCTCAATTAGTATTTGTAGATATTAAACTCATAACCTATAAGATCAAACTGACACTCAGTTTATCTTATTTACCTCGGCCAAGGATTTCCAGGCTATAGTTATATCAAACAATCTTATGACATCAACCCCCTATACTGGGAGAGACGAATCCCATCTTGGCATCTCAATATCTACTTATGCCTCGGGATGTACCCAACAAGAACCGTTATGCACAACTCGATGAGAACTGTGGTTAGGTAAAAGTCTAAGTACACCTATACTGACATGTAAGATATTGCACTCATGCCTCAGGTCATGAGACTACTATGTACTATATCACTTGAGAACTTCTATTTGACAGTTAGGTATAATTACCAACTATATGTTCTCAGTGAGTCGTTCAGTCAACTCATTCACTAATGAGTCACCTGTATACTATATCTTGATGTCTCACATCAATGATCTAAGAGATGGATCATCATCCTTCCAAAGGAGAAATAAAGTATACACTAGTCTTACCAAAGTGATGATGTCCCATTTTAACACTTCATCGACTAGGAATATTTTAGAATATATGTTAGCGACAAATCAGATGTCTTCACTACGATCATATCTGAAATGTCTGATAGTCTAGTATCATTCTAAGGACTTTATCTGTATTAAAATACCAGATAAATCTGACCAAAATAGCATACTATTCTTTTAAACAAGGATGTTATATTCATATAGGTCCTGTTACAATATACAATTATTGCCTGCGGGGCACCTATATCCAACAAACTCCCACTTGCACTAAGGACAATCATTGTAGTATCTAATACCCAATAGCTCAACAAGTTTTTCAAATTGTGTACGAGCAATTGCCTTTGTGAATGGATCTGCTATATTATCTTTTGTATCAACTCTTTCAATCTTGATCTCTTGGCGATCAACTATCCCCCTGATCAAGTGATACTTCCTCAGAATGTGTCTGGACTTATGGTGAGACCGGGGTTCCTTTGTCAGAGCTATTGCAGCATTACTATCACAGTATAAAGGTACTGGATCTTTAATAGTGGGAACAACTTCCAGCTCTGAAAGGAACTTCCTCATCCAGACAGCTTCTTTGGCTGCATCATTTGCCGCAATGTATTTGGCTTCCATAGTAGAGTCTGCTACTGTGTCCTGTTTGGAACTTTTCCAAATAACAGCCCCTCTATTGAGGGTAAAAACATATCCTGAAACAGATTTACTATCATCGATATCGCTCTAAAAGCTAGAGTCGGAAAAAGCCTCCATTTGGAGGTCACTTTTACTATATATCAAAAATAACTCTTTAGTCCTTTTCAGGTACTTAAGTATATTTTTCACCGCTTTCCAGTGCTCTTCTCCATGATTAGATTGGTATCTACTTACCAAACTGAGTGAATAAGCGATATCCGGTCTAGTACATAACATGGCATACATGATCGATCCTACTGCCGAGGCATAAGGAATTAGACTCATGCGTTTCCTCTCTTCATCAGTCTGGGGAGACATCTTTTTAGAGAGCGAGATTCCAGGAGATGCAGGTACAAAACATTTCTTAGAATTTTCCATGCTAAACCGCTTTAGCACTTTGCCAATGTATCTAGATTGAGATAATCCTAATATCCTTTTAGATCTATCTCTACAGATCTGAATACCCAGTATACAGGATTCTTCACCCAAATCTTTCATGGAAAATCTTTTTTATAGCCAAATTTTAACCGCTTGTAATGACGGTATGTCATTACCGATTAAGAGTATATCGTCTACATACAAAATAAGAAACGATACTATACTCCCAATTATCCTTTTATAAACACATGGTTCATCTGGATTTTTGATGAAACCAAACTCTTTGATAGCATCATCAAAACAGATGTTCCATCTCCGCGATGCTTGCTTCAGTCCATAAATGGATTTAAGCAATCTACATGCTTTTCCACTGCTCCCACTGACTACAAAACCCTCTGGTTGCGTCATATATATGCACTCTTCTAAATCCCCACTGACTACAAAACCCTCTGGTTGCGTCATATATATGCACTCTTCTAAATCACCATTTAGAAATGTTGTTTTGACATCCATTTGCCAGATCTCGTAGTCATAGTGAGCAGCTATAGCAAGTAGGATCCAAAAACACTTTAGCATAGCTACTGGAGAAAAGGTTTCATCGTAGTCCAAACCAGGTCTTTGACGAAAACCTTTAGCTACCAGTCTAGCTTTAAAAGTTTCTACTTTCCCATCTACACCCAACTTTTTCTTAAACAACCATTTGCAACCTATGAGTATCACCCCTTTAGGAGCATTGTCTAAGATCCATACTTTGTTGGTGTACATAGAGTCTATTTCGGATTTCATTGCATCTTGACAAGCAACATAGTCCCTACTCTGAAAGGCTTGCTAATAACTCAAAGGTTCGTCATCTTCTATGACGTGATCTAACATGCAACATTCAATGAGAAAATCATATTGTCTCTTAGGTGCATGAGATCGCCTTGGATATCTATGGAGTGGTTGTGGTTCTTCTGGTACAACTGAAATTTCTGGTTCTACTAATTTATCAGTATTGATTTGTATATCTAAAAATTTTTCCAGTTCTACCATGCTCCCACTAATTTCTTTTTCAAGAAATTCCTTCTCCAAGAAGGTAGCATACCGAGAAACAATTATCTTTTGTTCATCGATGTGGTAGAATTGATATCCTTGGGAATTCCTTGGATATCCTACAAATTTACACAATACTGACCGTGCCTCTAACTTTTTGGGATCTTGCTTTTTTACATAAGCATGACATCCCCAAATCTTAATATAATTAAGATGTGGTTTCATCCCATACCATATCTCATATGGAGGTTTAGGCACTGTTTTAGTTGGAACTTTATTCAGTAAGTGTGCTGCTATTTCCAACGCATACCCCCAGAATGAAAATTGTAACTCAGCGTTACTCATCATGGAACGTACCATATCTAATAGGGTACGATTCCTCCTTTCTGACATGCCGTTAAGCTGTGGTGTAAAGGGTGGAGTAACCTGAGAGAGAATCTCATTCTTTTTTAAAGACCCTAAGAATTCTGAGCTCAAGTATTCTCCTCCTCGATCCGATCGAAGAATTTTAACTTTCTTGCTTGTTTGATTCTCTACTTCATTTTTATACTCGATAAATTTCTCAAATACTTCAGACTTGTGTTTCATCAAAAACACATGTCCAAATCTTGAAAAATCATCAGTAAAAGTAATAAAGTAGGAGTAGCCACCTCTGGCCATTGTAGACATAGGACCACATACATCACTATGTATCAGTCCTAAGAGTTCTGTAACTCTTGCTCCAGTTCCCTTAAATGGAGTCTTAGTCATTTTACCTTTAAGACAAGACTTGCAAGTATCATAAGACTCAAAGTCAAATGGATCTAAATATCCATGCTTATGTAGCTCGCCAAGTCTTTCTTTATTAATATGACCAAGTCTACAATGCCATAAGAAAGCGTCGTTCACAACTGAGTGCTTTCTTTTATTAGTGTGATGAGTATTTAGAATTGTGTTTTGATTAAGAATATATATGCCATTACACAATGTTCCATAAGCAATCAACTTTTGATTAAATATGATATTCATAACATTGTTCTCCAACTTGAATATATATATCCATCTTTATCTAATAAAGATACGGATATTATATTACACATCATAGTTGATACAAAATAGCAGCTATTCAAAATCAAAACGTTTCCATTTGGTAAAGATAGATAAAAATCCCCTTCTCCAAGTGCTGCAACTATTGCATCATTACCAACTTGTAGGGTCATCTCTCTAGGTTTAAGTTTTCTATAGCTTCTCAATCCTTGTAACAAATTACAGATGTGAGATCCTGATCCGGTATCTAATACCCAAGATGTAGGATTTATAGAAAAACAATTCTGAGTAACAAACACACCTGAAGATGAAGCAACAACTTGCTTGTTCTTGATGTGTGAAGCTAAGAATTCTGGGTAGTTTCCTTTAACATATCTCAACCAGTCTATGAAAATAGGATCGGTTAACTTGTTCTGTTGTGATATGATTTTTAAGCCAGACATGATGGCTTGAAAGAGAGAGAAAAAATTATTTTAGCAGATGTTCAATACATAAAATAGATTTAGTTTATTTTTATCTAAGTTATGCCTCCCACTATTTTTCAAGTCCCTCAAAACCTTATAAGAGGTGATCGGAAAACAACCCATTGTTTTCAAGTGGGATCAAGATCCAATTATCATTGAATGTACCAACCTTAACGTATGTCAACAAATTAAAACATTCAATAATTGGTAGACAACTTTTGTCTTTTACACTCTTGTAATTCTTGATATGATTTTACCCCTAGTCTTTTATGACCTTGACGTATGCCAACAAATCATAAAATGCTAGTCAAGTTTGTACCCATCATTTCTTGACTGGCTTAAATTTAACTTATGCAAACTCTTGACGTATGCCAACAAAGTTGCATAACCAACTTAAGCTATCCTTATATCTTATATACAGATGAATACTATTTAGCCATAGAATAGTTATGCCTTGACGTATGCCAACAAACATAGTATTTATTAGTAGTATTCAACTGAAATGATGGAGGGCTACGGACGATTTCATAAATCTTTTACCGTAATCAAACTTGATATAGTTAAAAGAATCTCTATATTTATACTTGCAATAATTAAACTAGCCAGGAAAGTGCAAGATTAGTGGGAGGGTTCCGAGCTATTCACCGGGAATATTCATCGGACCTTAATTAAGTAATCGCCGCTCTTTAAGACTATAACGCGAAAGATTGGGCATCACCCCTTATCTTAAGTTGGGCATCACCCCATGAGTTATATCTCATAATCACTTTCCTAGACACTAGTTAAAAATTCGTTCTAAATACATCTCTTTTAACTGCTTTAGGTTTATTTATCTTTCACACTAACACTATGTTAATATCGATCTCACCACTCTATGGTCAATAAACTCTTATTGCCATGTCTCACAAAGTTTAAAAATAGGTTTTTATAATAAAAACTATTCTCTAATGAGATAGAGATATAAGCTTTGTAGAATATAGCACCCAATTATATTGACATCTACAATTGGGGCACAACCAACATATCAACATATGTAAAAGTAATATGGAATGGTAGTGGACAACTAAGGGAATAAAATGTAACTACACTAATTACATTTTGGCAAGCAATTTGCAACTCCTTACATTGCTAGCTCCCTTGCAAATCCTGTATTATTACATTCACATATACATAGGACGTGCAAGCCCTATTTATAATGGAAAACCCATCTCGTAGGATGGGTAATAATATTGCATTGAATGTAAAATAAAAGCCATAAATGAAATAACTAAACTAAATAACCATAACCCCCCACACCCGAACAAGGGCCTATACCGTAGTTGTAGCCCATGATCGGTGAGCAAGTGCCAAAACCCGTAGGCGTAGCCCATGCTCAGGGAGGGAAGATGTCAAAAAATAATATTACATTTCTAGCTATATTACATCAATATAATAAATGCAAGAGAATTGTTGTCCACTACCATCCATAAACATAATATCCACGCAAGATGATATAAAACATATAACTTAATCAACATTAAGAAATATGCATCTATCTAGTTATGCAACAAATTGGAAAACTAGATAACATAGAGATTATCCTAACTCAAATAGGACTATCATGCTTCTAACATACAACTGCACTAGTTGTAAATAAGTAATTTACAATTTATACAAGTGTTTTTACTCTTAAAAACTTATGAACCAAAAATAATATTTTTGAATCAACAACTAGTATAACTAATTACAAAACAACTTGTATTAATTAATTAGTTTCATTAAAACATCTTTTAATTAAACTAGTAACTAGAAGCAAGTACAATGTCCTCTACGAGTTAGATATGCATGTAAAGATTCAATTAGATGGAACCATGGCTCTGATACCATGTAGGAAACTCATGCTAAATACATGCAAAATACGCAACGGAAGACTATATGTATAATTATGCTAAGCATGTAGAGAGTATGAAATACATAATATGACCATCCTAATTAAATCTAACATAATCCCTACATTAAAGAGAGTATTCAAGAGTTAGAAAGTCATACTTTCGAAGCGTGATTCGATGGAAGATCGAATAACCCCTAGCTCTTGCTCATTGTAGTAGAAAATCTCCTCGTAGTGGATCTCCAAGTCTTCAAGTGGGCTTAATAAAATGGGAGTTTTCTTGAGACACAAGGCAATATATCCACCCTGGGGTTCTTAAAATCCTACTACTTCCTCTTGCTCAAAGATTGCTAAAGTTTAGTAAGAGGAGAGCTCTCTTTTATTCTCTTATGGAAAAGACCACTTAGCCAATTTTTTATTAACCTTTCCATAAGAAAGAGAGCTCATATTTATAGAGTGAAATGTGTTCATGATATGAATGATTCATCCTATGAGTCATGCAATGAATCATCAAATATCAATGATTAATCTAGTGAGTCATGCAATGAATCATCTTATGAATCATTACATTTCAAAACCATGTGCTAATAAACCATGTGCTCAAACCATACCACTAAATGACTCATCTCATGACTCATTATACATGGTATGTGTATTTCATAAATGAGAATACCAAATCAATATTGTATTTCATAAATACGATATTTTGTAATTTTCCAATCATTGATTAATAAGTCATCATATGACCAAAAAGTCAATGAGTTGACCAAAAGTCAATTGTTGACCAAAAAGTCAACTAGTTGACTAGAAGTTAACTTTATAAGAAAAATACTAGAATTCATTTCCTAAGCACATAGCATTCTAATTTTATCGATATATATAACCGTTTATGTGTATCTGGTCAATATATGCGTATTAATCATACACATCACTCTATAAATTGTGTTTCATAGGATTCAAGTACGCGCTTGGTGTGACTCTAGGGCCCAACTTAAGAACTCGGCAATGGATCATATCCACAAGTACAACAGAGGTGCTAGCTACACATGAAGACTACTCGGGTATAAGTTATGATAAATGTCTGCAAGATGCTTATCCAATTACAGTCCGGTCTCTTTGTCAAACCATGTAAAACTATTAAGCTTAGGGTATGGAAAACTGTCAAACCCTAATTGCTCAATTAGTGTTTGTAGATATTAAACTCATAACCTATAAGATCAAACTGTCACTCAGTTTATCTTATTTACCTCGGCCAAGGATTTCCAGGCTATAGTTATATCAAACAATCTTATGACATCAACCCCTATACTGGGGGAGACGAATCCCTTCTTAGCATATCAATATCTACTTATGTCTCGGGATGTACCCAACAAGAACCGTTATGCATAATTCAATAAGAACTGTAGTTAGGTAAAAGTCTAAATACATCTTTACTGACATATAAGATATTGCACTCATGCCTCAGGTCAAGAGACTACTATGTACTATATCACTTGAGAACTTCTATTTGACAGTTAAGTATAATTACCAACTAGATGTTCTCAGTGAGTCGTTCAGTCAACTCATTCACTAATGAGTCACCTGTATACTATATCTTGATGTCTCACATCAATGATCTAAGAGATGGATCATCGTCCTTCCAAAGAAGAAATAAAGTATACACTAGTCTTACCAAAGTGATGATGTCCCATTTCAACACTTCATCGACTAGGAATATTTTAGAATATATGTTAGCGACAAATCAGATCTTTTCACTACGATCATATCCAAAATGCCTGATAGTCTAGTATCATTCTAAGAACTTTATCTGTATTAAAATACCAGATAAATCTGACCAAAATAGCATACTATTCTTTTAAACAAGGATGTTATATTCATATAGGTCCTGTTACAATATACAATTATTGCCTGCATGGTACCTATATCCAACATGGATATCGTTGATGAGCACATCTCAGTACTACTTGGGATAGTGCGTCAATATGACATTGGTGCAGGCCATTGAGTCGTGATGTTAGGATACCTGATTTGGTAGTCTGTCTTGCACGGTGATGCGATAAGGATAGAGAGCCGCACTTCTAGGATACTTGATTTGGTAGTTCGTCCCGTACGGTGATGCAATGAGACTAATGAGCCGTGTACATATTTAAGATGCCAGATACGGTAGTCCGTTCCGTATAAAAATACGATGAGTTATAAAGCCTTACAAAATATTGTATTATGATATATCTGAAAGCCTGAGTCTTTGGTGGAAGCCATTTATGAATACGATTCATCGCTGAGCTATTTTATGACTAGATTACTTCGTGTTTGGGAGTTACACGAGATTTAGTTCTTTTGTCCATATTATCTACCCAAGGGTAGCGTGAGATATTTGGTCAATATTTTGACATTGTTTATTTTAGTATTTATCTGTGTTGTTTTTCCTTTTATCTTTTATTCTTAGTTTGGAATTGATATTTGGCAATTCACAATTTGAGACATATGGTATATACATGAGGGTTTTCTTGTTTGGATTATTTCACTCGATATACTACGTCTCGTGTTGTGAGTTTCTAAATATTAATCCCATTTAGATGCAGAGTAAATGATTTAGGTAGACCATGAATAATAGATAAAGACTCCATCACATTTAGTAGCCTTCTCTTGGAGGTGGATGGAGATGATCTTGCTAAAGCGCTCTGATTCTGTTGTTGTTTTCCTTTTTGTTTTTCCTTCTTTTCAGGCAGCGAATCATAGTGTCAGAGAGCCGCAGGTTGACAGTCTTACAGCGTAGTCGTCGTCGCTTATTTTTAATAGTTGATACTCCACAGTCATTTAATTATGGTTTAGTTGATCATTAGACTTGTATTTTATTTTGTAAAGATTGTGTGCCTTAATTAGTACTATTTTCATTTGACTATATGCATTAAGTTACTTCACATTTATTTCGGACATCAGTTATACTTAGTTTTTATTCAGTTGGGATATGATTATGTTTATTTGGATATCTCTTTCTATGTCATGTCGATTGTATTTATTTCTCTTATTTTGCCTGTTTTGTACCTACACTTGTCATTGATTACACTAGAGAGATATTACTGTGATGGTGAAACATGTTGTTGCACGATATGGGTACATGGCAGGTTTGACATCTCTGGGTTCACATTGGACTGCAACCATGTGTAAAAACATGGGCATCACACTGTCACCCATGTACGTGAGCTTAATATTATAAAACTTCACGAGACTTCAAGTCCCGTGAAGTTTTGTAATTACAAAACTCCACGAGAGTTGAAGTCCTATAATGCTTTGGTCCTCTTAATCACCTTAGTAACAACACTTAAATTTCACGGGACTTGAAGTTCCGTGAAGTTTTGTAATTTTTTTCGTCAAAATCGACATAGTTTCAGCTAGTTGGCTGAAATTGGGTCGATTTTGATAATTAAATTAGAAATGAGTCGGTTTTTATAATTAATTTTTTAAATGGGTCGAATTTAAAAAAATCCGAATTAAACTCATTCCTACTTTTTTTTTTTAAAAAAATCGACACACTCTCATTTTATTTACAACAACCGACCCACTTCATGGCCACGTCAGCATCGTGGCCATGAAGTGAGGTGATTTTTTTAACTCATTGCTAAATAGTTGGGGTTGCTAACCCCGACTATTTTGCATGCCCTGACTAATATACATGCTAAATTAGTCGGGGTGGCCAACCCCAACTAATTTAGCACATGATCTAATTGGTCGGGGTTGGTAACCCCGACCAATTCGAAAGCCTTTTTTCAAAATGGCCGGGGTTCCCAACCCCGACCATTTAGCAGAGACTTTTGAAGCCAAAAAGGTGAGAGTTGGCTAAGGCAAAATGGTCGGTGTTTGGGAACCCCGATCATTTCGTGTAGGTGCACAAAATGGTCGGGATTCCCAACCCCGACTATTTTATAGAGCTCTTCCTGCCCGCTTTCAGCTGGAAAATCAAACTCTTGTTAGTACATATCAATCCACCAACTAACGGTACATATTTATCAATCTACAATGCAATCAAAAACACAAATAAGACACATACCAATTCATAATCGCAAACATTCATTTCACTTACTAAAAATCCATATTCAATTGGATACATACCATTCAATTCACATACTAATAATCAATACTCAATCGGATACATAATATTCAGTTTCAAATGCAAACATCCTATCAAGTATATCGAAACTTAACAAATATTTACAACTCCCTTTCCTCTCACTCTCCCTCTTCTTCCTCTCCCCCTTCCCCGTTCACCTTCGATGTGAGTTCGGATGAGATCCTCGTCCGGTTGTGTGTGAAGTTAGGAGCGCATGACATCCTCATTGACTCGAACTGGTTGTGAACATTCGGCTTAAACCTACTGTGATCTGCCAGCTTCATCATGTGCACGGCTTGAGCCTGCTCCTATATGTCCTCGGAATCGTCGACGCCCATACTCAATTAGTCTCTCCTCACATGCATCATGTCTTGCATTACGCGTCCTTTGAAGAGCGGACCAAATCTTTTTTTATCATGCGAAGGAACATGTTCCTCAGCTCTGGCTCGGTAGTCATTCGCAATGCATCATGTGCTATAGTAGAAAGCTCTTCAAGCTCTTGTACCTATAATATAAAAATCGAAAGAAAATTATTATCAAGTGGATGATAATAAAATAAAACTCACAAAATAACTGTATATTTTGCTTATACATTTACCAACTCTCTCTCAACTAGGCCTCTTGGTATGTACTCCTTAGGAGCTTTGTTCTCCTGAAATATCCACTAGCGAGTAATACCCTAATACCACCACAAATACACACCTGGGTCAGGTGCGTCAGCCCTCTCCATCACTACATGTTCCTCCCTCAACTCCCACCTCCCGATGTATGCATGGCGAATATATTCCCAATTTGCATGATGTGCACCTTTTCTGGGATTTCACTCTATTCTCTCCACAGGGTCCGGAACATGTTGTTGTAGCCCAAATTGTCAGAGCACACAGGCGGACACATGCATCTCGACAATCTCAAAACATATGATCGGGACGAGAGCACGCAATACATCATCACATCCTCTGCAAATATCTGGTAGTGACTCCAAAACTAGTTCATATGACATCCACTTGACCTATAAAAGGATTAAATATAGCAGATATCAATAATAAATGATGTAATGATTGAATATATTTAGATATTATGATTTAATACATGTTCATCCTCCATTTGATCAAGCTCGTTCATGTAGAAGTTTTCATGGCCCTTTGGTGAGGTATGCCAAGATCTGGACACATTCCATCTATTTCATATACAATGAGCTAGTATAGATTGAAATAAATGTATAAAATTACACGTAATCATATATATTACAAAATAACATAGTAATACCTGCAGCCTAACGGAATATGACCATTAAAAAAAGGCTTTCGAATTGGTCGGGGTTCCTAACGCCGACCAATTAGACAGTGTGCTAAATTAGTCGGGGTTGGTAACCTCGACTATTTAGCAATGAGTTAAAAAAAACCGCTCCACTTCGTGGTCGCGATGCTAACGTGACTAGGGGCGGTAAACGATCGAATCGAATCGAATACTAAAGTGTTCGTATTTGTATTTGTTTAAAATTATCGAATTCGAATGCATACTCTAATATTCATATATCTAGTTTTTCGAATTCGAACTCGAATACTTGGTATTTGATAAATATTCATGAATATTCACGAATACTTATCGAATATCAAAGTATATTTATTCTGCTAAAGAATTTGATTTTCAAATAGTATTAAAATTCATAAATAAAATTATTCCTTTATAATATATGATGTATATATATTTAAATTAATATTTTAATTAGAAAATAGATTTAAGATTATTTGAATCTTAAAATCAATGTATAAAACTTAAGTAGAAATGGTAAGTGGGTTAAAAATATAACATCATATGTGCAATAATACAAATAGTTAGTTGCGATCAAATTTTAAACGAATATTTAATAAACAAACGAATCGAATATGCATCTGGTTAAATTCTATTTGTTAGTAAACTCGAATACTAAAAAGTATTTGTTTAGCGGTAAATGAACTACCGAATCGAATATGACCGAATAGTTATTCGAACAATTATCGAACTATTTGTTAATTATTTGGTTCATTTTCACCCCTAAACGTGACCACGAAGAGGGTCGGTTGTTGTAAATAAAATGAGTGCGGGTCGATAAAAAAAGAAGAAGTAGGAATGGGTTTAATTCGAAAGTTTCTTCTCCAAAAACCCCCATCTATTCCCTCTCCCCATCTCATCCCATACCAAGAAAGAATGGTGTCAAGAGCCTCCTCTCCACATTTGTTCAACTTCGCCTCCAGGGTCTTTGTCTCTTCCACTAGGACAACGAGAACCACCACCATTAGAGTTCGATGCTGCTCCTCCTCCTCCTCCACCGCCGCCGCCTCCACCACCACCA
>NC_033795.1:20085857-20098636 GCF_001876935.1 Asparagus officinalis
GCAGGGCCTCTTCCTCCTCCTCCTCAACCTCCGACCGAGACTCCATTCGTGCCATCCGCCTTAAAAAGGTCCGCGCTTTTCTCTCCGTTCGATTTAAGACAGTGTAGAGCTAATTTGCTTGAAACTCAGGCTGAACCCAGACTTTTCCCAAATTGGGTTTCTATTAGGGTTATTTGGAAATGCTTAGGTTAGTTTTAAAGGTGTGAAGTAAGTGGAGTCCGATGCTTATATAAGAGGCACATCAAGTGTTTGAGGAAAGGTCCACACTTTTTACCCAATGTAAAATGAACGTGCTTGTTACCAAAGATTTTAATTTCTTAATTTATTTATGTTCAAAATTCATAACAGGATGCATGGCTGGCAGTCTAAGGGTGGAGTCAAAGTGCAAGAGTTTTTTTTTTCCGGTGAAAATAGAAGAGCGCATCCATATCAGCGTTATAGCCTAAAATGTGTTTGCTTGCAAGAAAGTTGAATTGTCAAATTAAAAAGAAAAGAATTGTGACACTATTATTATTTAGTATTAGATATACTTGTGCACATACCAAGAGTAACAAGATGTTATTTTCTTCGCAAAGCTTACTACTTCTGTGATCGTACTATCAAGCTGACATTGAGCCTTTATCTATGCTGTAAACTTTTTGGAAAAGGAAGATATAAGCAAGACTGAATCGTGAAAATCCACTTGGGATGTGTTCTTTAGTTATGCAGTTTAAGATCATGCATCCAAGGAGCAATCTTCCATTTTGCAGAAGAATTGCTAATGTTGGTTATTTTCTATACGCGTGGACACTCATCTCTAAGCACAATGTATACCTAGACAGCCAAATGTAATAACAAAATATTGTAAATATTTGATTGCCTGAAATTGATGAGCTGCAAACAATATTGTTCTTTTCCACCCTTATAGATGACTGTTTTGTCAGGTAGAAGAATTGAGGAGCAGGGGCCGTGAACCTTATGCATATAAGTGGGACAAAAGTCATACTGCAAGTCAGCTTCAACATATCTATACTGATTTGGGAAATGGTGAGGAGAGAAAGGAAGAGTCAGTGTCAATAGCAGGAAGAATTATTGCTCGTAGAGCATTCGGTAAACTTGCTTTCTTGACTCTGAGAGATGATTCAGGAACAATCCAGGTTTGTCTAATTCTTATACCGGTGAAACTTCTTAAGCATTATTGAGTATTTTATTGAGTGAAAGAATTATGTCCTATTCCCACTTTTTTACAGATTTCTTTTTTTACTGAACATTATGTTTGAATTGCTACTTCATTGCTGCTTTTCTCTGTTTCATCGTTAACTTTATGTCTCTATTGGCACTTTAATGCATATACTAAGAGAAACTACATGGATCTAGTACTTTTTTGTAATTTATTGCTATTCTGAATGTTTTGACATGAGGGAGAATACCTAAGTTAGAGAGTTCAGTTACTGCTGTGCTGCATTTCTTTACGATAAATGCTGTTGTTGCTTCTCGTCCATCTGTAATTTCATTCATTTGTTTGTAGCTTTATTGTGAGAAAGAAAATCTTGAGGATCAGTTTGAGCAGTTAAAGACATATGTTGATATCGGTGATATTGTGGGGGCATGCGGTTCTATCAAGAAAACTGAGAAAGGTTTTGTACCTATACATTCTCCTGCTATTATTTTGAGTTTGGAAACAGCTAAAACATCAATTTAGCCTTAAAAGTGACATCCCTTTACTAGTTTAGCCTAAAAGGTGATGCCGGCGATACTTTAGCCTAAAAAGTGACAAATAGGTATTTCCGGTGCCGGAAATAAATTTTATGGTAATTTTTACATATAGACCCTTCAATCTTTCATATTTCCCCAAAAAAAAAAAAAAAATTGAGATTTGTAAAAAAGACCTCTCCCTTCCCACCATCCCCTTTCTCCTTCCCACCATCTCTTTCATTCTCTTCTCCTTCAATCTCCAACTTTCCCTCTCTCACTCGTAGTCCATCCTTTCCCATACTTAATCTTAACTTTTCCTTTCATCCATCTCTTTCATTCTCTTCTCCTCTCAATCCCCAACCTCCCCTTCACTCTCCCACTCGCTCTCCGTCCTTGCTCTGCCCACTTCGTCTTTGCCCTCCAATCATATAAGGAACAAAAAAAATCTAACCTCCTCTTCCTGTCTCAAACTCGACATCAACATTCTATAAAAAATCCAACCTCCTCCTCTTTCTCTCTCCCACTCCCTCTCCTTCCTTGCTCTACCCACTCCCTCTTCACCTTCCAATCATTAAAAATTTAATTTCCTTCTCTTTCTTTCTCAGACGCAACATCAAACATTCTACTTGAAGCATTAGGAGGGAGTGAAGGAGCGGGAAGAAGGAAATAAGATAGAGAAGCTAAAGAAGTTAAGAAGAGGTGGGCTTGGAGAGAGGGAAAGGAGGAAGGATATGAGAAAGGAGGGAGAAAGAGAGTGGGAGAAAAGAGAGGAGGTTGATGATCGGGATGAGAAAAGAATGGAGGAGATGGTAAATCCAGAAACATGGGAGATCGAGAGGTCTATATGCAAAAATACTCAATATTTCGCTTAAAATTTATCTTTGGCACTGGAAATACCTATTTGTCATTGTATTTGACACTTTTTACGCTATACTATTGCCGGCATCACTTTCTAGGCTAAACTGGTAAAGAGATGTCACTTTTAAGGCTAAGTTGGTATTTTAGCCGTTTGGAAACTGTTAATTTATACTCTCATGGTTGCAAATGTTTGGGTCTAGAAAATCATTTACCTTGTTAAGGTAACAATCTGTTTACACCTCGGTATATTCTTCCTATTGTATGATTAGCTTACAATGATCTTACTAGACGCGCTACATGATTTACACATATAGCAGTTTTGATACCTGGATGACTTTTGAATCATGATTACTACACTATTCTCTTTGTTTCTTATTGATTACTACACTATTCTCTTTGTTTCTTATATCAAGTTGTTTCATAGTTGTTTAATTTGTCAGGGGAACTTTCTGTTAATGTGAAGTCTCTTGAAGTCCTCACGAAATCCCTACTGCCTCTACCAGATAAATATCATGGGTTAACTGATGTAGATAAGCGTTATCGTCAGAGGTTGGTTAAAGAATTCTTTGTATTGACAGTGATTCTAATTTCTCTCATTTTCTGCATTGTTGAAGTTGTTAAAATTCTGATGAAGTCATAATCACATGGTTAAATATTGTAGTGTTTTTTTATATTTCCAATGCCCAGAAAAATACTATTAGGAACAAATATTAATTCTGTCTGTTAGAGTCATAAAAAAATAAATTAAATTTCTCTGGTCAACACTCAAATATGTTGAGATTACTAGTCAAGTACAATTATGAAATATTTTTTTCAGTTGAGAATTATTTTAGTTGATAAATTTACCATGATGGGTTTTAACCCACTTACCACACATTCAGTTTATCTAAATTTAATTCATTATCATTTTTAGCATTTTGCAACTTACATTTGTGAACTGGAGTGAGTGTGTGGGTGTGCGTGTTTCTTTTCAGTCAATTACTCATAATGCATGAGCATTAGATAAAACCAAGGTTTGGATTCATCATGTCTTTGGAAGAAAAAATAGTATCTTCATCTATTTTGGTAATAAGTAACATGCCCAAGTTTATGATTGGATGATGTTATCACTTAATTTTTAAGCGAGATGGAAATTAACAACAAAGTAGCTCACAGTGGAAGACGCGTATTTGAGAGTGAAGCGTTGACTGTCTTTTTTATGTCCTTGGCTAACTTTTAGCTTACTAATAAACTGTTAAGAGAATAAGATTGTAACAACTTCATTTGCATGAGGTTTGAGACAGATTTGCAGAGTATTTTAAAGCTATTAGGTCAGTGCTTTAAAGGGAAAAAGGAGATAGATTCAGGTTTGCTTTGCTTGCTTATGTTGAGAATATTAGTGCTTTAAAGGGAAAAAGGAGATAGATTCAGGTTTGGTTTGCTTCCTTATGTTGAGAATGTTAGCAAGTTGAAGGTCTGATTAATGCTTGAAAGAAATAGATTATGGTTCAAGCATTGTTTTAAATATTCTCGCTGTCACCCGATGTATCGCCCGATATATCCTTTTACAGGGCTTGCCACAATCGATATGGTCTCTAAATGTCCTTTGCCACTTTTTGGCTAATTTGGCTATATATCCCAATATGGCCGTATATTAGCTGATATATATCATTTTATAGGGCTTGCTGCAAAATAGTGTACCGCATTTGGCAATTTTTGGTGAGATATCATGAGTTTCCCATTATATCAAGTGAAGTTTTGTCCTAAAAATCGGATGAAATGTTGCCACGTTGATTTGTGCTTTTGTTTGATTTACGGGGTTGATTAGTGATCCTAAACATATATTATTTACGTTTTGTATGCTTATATTTCATTAAGTCTGTTGAGATTACATTTTAGTGCATTATACTATCTATGCAAACATCCGTTATGACATTTCGATATTTAACACATATCCTCAATATTTCCCCTATATTCGCAATATGATATGAATTTTGGCCATCCAATATTTCCCTAATATGTGAATACTTAAAACCTTGGGTTTTGGGAGCAGAGGAAGAAAAAGACTATCTTAAAGGGAAATAGGATATATGGAAAAAAAATTAAAAAATAAATGTGAGGGGCTTTCATATTTTCAATCAGGGTTTAACAAGAATCATTGCATCACATGACTCCAATCAGATAAGAAGACTTTAACTTCTTGAAAGAGCACCCAAGTTTTTTTTATTCAGTTCCCTTGCTAGAGGAAGGCTTTAGGCCTTTTATGATGAAGTACATAGACTGATACTTGATCGCTATGTAATTAATCTATGAACATTAGATGGAGACCTTTATCAAAATATAACTGCATTTTATGGCTAGTCAATGATGTTTTCATGTTAAACAAAAAATCAATGATGTTTTCTTCTGATCAGTTAGTTTATAAATTTAAAAATAGTTTTAGAATGCTAACGAGTAACGAGGAATCTCACTATTTCATATGGACTCAAGCAACTACATTATAACCAGATTTTGGATCCATCAAGTGGACAGATGTAAAAAAAAAAAAAATCTAAACTATGGTGTTTTCCTTGTCTTTGAGCATGTGGTCACTTGGCCTAGTTTGTCCATTGCATCTCGATATTGAAATTTGAAACATTCCTAAGTCATATACTGAAATCTGAGTTTCATTGATGGGTCCTTTGCAAGGTTTCGTTTCCTTCTCGAAATCTACCCAGTGTCACTTGGAATTCAAGAAATCATCACATCAGAAAAGTATAAGATATTTCTTGAAATTTAGTTTGCTATGGTTCTAAATCTAAAAATGCGTGCTTATGTTTTACGAATAAAAAATGTCAATTATTAGAACACATAAAAGAAATATATAGTCATTTCTGCAATCAGTGTTCTGCTCCAGTTTTCATGGTTTATTTTTCTTTTTTTAAGGGTGAACCTTGGTGTAACGGCAATGTTGTTGCCTTGTGACCTGATGGTCATGGGTTCAAATTCTGGAAACAGTCTGATGAGGACAAGAATGACATTTCTATATTTGTATTTGAATTTTAATTATTTTAGTTTTTAGTAGTGAATTTCGAATTTCGAATTTTGAATTTTGAATTTTGAATTTTAGTTTAGATTTGAATTTCAAATTAGGTTTAGATTTGGTAGTGATTGATTATGAGAGATTTAAGTGCTTATGAGAGATTTGTGGGATTTAGGAAATCTTCTAATTCTGTATTTTTTCTCTTCTATTTAAACGCTCTTGTAATCAAAGTGAATCATGGAATGAATAAATGAAGAAAATATTTCGTTACCTGATTTTGGTGTGAAACCGTACGGCCTAGAGGTGTGAAACCTTAGCCGCCGTCTTTTTCTCTCCCTCTTCACCTCCGAACAACAACTCAGTTGTCCCCTCCACCTCCGACAATAGCCAAACACCTATGCTTCCTCATTCTTCAACAACATCGCCGCCCCTGCTCCTCGAATGCCCTGACAAACCGCCGACTGTTCGTCCCATATCGTCGTTGCCTACGTCCTCCTGCCGTCGCGTCACTCCGCCATCCTCGTCAAGTCGATGCCGTCGCCACTTCGACAACCAGTTGATGTCGCGTCCTAGTCGTCGCCAGTTGTAAAATCGCATGTCGCCTGCATCGTCCGTCGCCGCGTTCTCGTCGCGCCGGCTGCAGCATCCTCCCGTCGCCGATTCCTTCCGCAGTCGCGTCGTCCTGCAGCCTCGTTGTCGTCACGTTGTCTCTTCGCTCCCCTCAGATCGAAGAACAGAGAAGGCACTTCGGATCTGGAGTGTTTTGACCAGAACCGACCCTATTTCATTTAGGTCTGCTTTTGTTTTGGTCCAGACCGAGCCAGGTTTAGTTGAACCTGATTCCAAGTTCAGATTCAACCCGCACAGTTCAACCTGATGAAGGTTTCGTTTCTCTCACTCAGTATTTTCCGTAATCTCATTTTTATTAGTTAATTGCATGAATATATTACCTCTAAACCCTTATCATATATTCACTGCTTAGATTGAATTAGTGAGTTGAAGTAACTGAAAATGTGACTGTTAATTTTGATATTGATTTTAGAACTTGCGAAATGATAATTAATATTGCGATTAAAATATTTGAGAGTGGAATTGTTCATGATTATCGTTGCAAATCTTGTTAAAATCCATCTGTCACATTAATTATTTCGAATTAATTTCCTGCCGAAGATCATGAATTTTGGCGAAACGGTGCATTGTTCGAATTAAATCACTGATTCCGACAGACCCCTACCCCATTTCGCATCACAGTCTCTTCGCATGTGGGGGTAAGGCTGTGTACATCTGATCCTCCTCAGAGTCCACAATGGTAGGAGCCTCGTACATTGGGCTACCCTTTTTTTAGGATATACAAGTTGGGAAAATATTTTACTCATAGCTAGAGAAACAAGAGGTCATGTATTTTGAGATGAAGAGATAGTAACTGTAATTTTTTCTCATATTATTTATAAAACTATATGTCCACTATGAGCCAGCAGAGATAGTGGGCCATACATTTTGAAATAAAAGAGTGTGGAATACAATTTGGAGAAGGTTATGTGAGGGGGCGTCATAATTCATTCATGTTTTTCTATTTTTTGTTTAGGATTAGGGAGAGAGTGTATTTTGTAGAAAGGTGACTAGGTGTTTGGGTTACCAAAATGTTAGGGATGGGTGTCAATTCTTCTTTTAAGTTTGTTAATGTATGTTCCCAATGTTCTCTACTACATATGACCTTTCCACCCAATGTGCCGGGTGTTAATTCTTCTTTTTAAGTTTGTTAATGTATGTTCACATTTGTTCTCTATTTCTACTTGAACTGAGATTCAAAAGAACTTTGTTCCCTGAAATCAAGCATGCACTCTGACTTTCTGAGGCAGCCTCATGGGTTTTGTCCTTAAAACTATACTGTCCTGAATGACCTACTCTTTCCTTGCTTCTCCAAGCCTGTATAAAGAAGAGTTGCTTTAAGTAGCTGGTGAACTATATGAAACTTGGCCTGTAAGGGGGAAAAATCCTAAAGAAAACAAGTTGCTTGTGGCCCTTATTGCAGTTAAGTCCAAAGATTTGGGATGAAGGACTTGGATTATTGTAGTTGTTTTGTGTCTGTATGTCTGTGTCTATGCAATATAGGTAAGGCTTTTTTGTTGCCTGCAAAATATTTTTTTTGCCTACCAAATTACACAGTGGAATATCTTAGATTCCTAAGGTTGATTTGCACTGTTCTTCTTCATATGCACAACGTAAACTGCATCACGACAAAAAATGCAATTTGAATATTTCTAAGTCATGCATCAAATTTGTCTGTCTGTGCAGTATGGGTAATATTGTTGCCTACAAAGATTTTTTTTGCCTACCAAGCTACACAGTGGAATATCTTAGATTCCCAAGGTTGATCTGCACTGTCCTTCATATGCATAACGTAAATTGCAACACAGCAAAAAATGCAATTTGAATATTTCTAAGCCATATATCAGATTTGTTCTCTTTTTTCTTATGACTTAAATGCCGTTCATACTAAAACCAGTTGAAGCATGGTATAGAATACCCCAAAAGGTATTTTTGTCCATGTACATTTTATTATGGATCATCAAGGTAAATAGTGGAAATCACAAATCAGAGTCCCCAACTACATAGTTTTAAAGGGGCAAACAAACTTGAACAGATTTGATCCTAGATAGCAATGATGCCTGTTTATATGTATGCGTTTCTACATTTACCTGTCTATGGTAGAGTGCTTTCCTAATTGTAGCTTTCTCTTTTGTTTAGGTATATTGACATGATTGCAAATCCAGAGGTTGCTGATGTATTCAGAATAAGAGCTAAGGTGCTAAAAGTATAATATATTAAATTTATTCCAGTTGAATCACATCATGATATACCAGTAAAAAGAAAAAAAAATCTGTAAGTTGAATCACATCATAATATAAAAAATCTCTAAGTTGAATCACATCATAATATATCATAAGAAAGAACAAATCTATTAAGAATTGGCACATCGATTAGAAGATAAAAGTTGTTGCTGCTTTTTCTTGTTTAGTTTCTGTGAAATTGACGCATGACTGTACCTTTATTATGGTTGAAATAATAGTTTTTTAAAACTATCATTTTGAAAACTGTCATTGTTTATCAATTTGAGTTTTTAAAAGCCAATTTGCATTAACATCTCAATGTCCTCTATAAATGATGGTCATGGTATTACTGGTAAGCCTGCACAATCACGGACATCTATATTCTCTGTTATCTTCAAGAGCCTAGTTTGGATTATGTGTCTGATTAAAGACAAAATGGTGTTAATGATTTAATCACAATATACATACCTTCTCTAGTGAAATGTTATTACTAGAAGTCTAGAAGGCAGTGCACACATACAATGCAATAAAATCCCTGAGAACAACCCCTATAAACGATGTACTTTAGTAGTCGTAATTTGGTGCTTCACTACATTCACTAATATTTATAATATTTATTATGGATTTTTTTGTGTCTGGGTTCGAGTATATTTCCTATTGTCTTCAATCTTCTTTCATATCTTTCTTAGTCTCCAACTCTCCATCATTTTCCAGAAGTTTTTACTTATCTTTTTATTCCTTCATCATCTCTATATCTCTGTTGGCTCTCTAACCAGTGACAAATTTTGTCACTATAGCGTTGCAAACAATGCTCTCATGCCATAAAGTCTCACTCATCCACCCCCTATCTAACGAATGAGGTTTTTATCACGTAAAACAATCTAGTGCAGCTAACACCAATAGATGGAATACATGCATTATTATTCTTGATATTCTATGGTTATGTGGAAAACCTATATGTAAAGGATTTAACACATTAGAGGAAACTTCACGTACATTTGAAGGTTTAGAATTGAAGTACACTTCTAGTTAATGCATGAAATGGTGTACATATTGAAGAAGTGGAGAATCACTAAATTACGTCCCGAGCTTCCAGGTTCATCACATAAATGGAAATCTTCTATGAAATCTTGTTTATTCTTATCAAATCTTAGTCTTTATGACATAATTTACTTTTATAGAAGTTGTGATATTTTAAAAAGTTAATATTTAAAATATTCTACTTTTAGAGTCTTACAAGCACTACATATTTCTTCTTCTTTTTCTTCCTTCTCCAATTAATGTGCAATTGACCATGGCATACAAAATAACTTCACTTACGTCTCATCACCTGGCATACAAAATAACTTCACTTACAGTCAATGATGTGTGCAATTGACCATGTCATTCAAAATGCTACTGATCCTTGTGGTGCTTTTCTCTTCTTTTCATTTTAAGAGGATATTATCTTCCTGTTCTCATTCTCTCGTTGTGTGTCAAGTATCTTGTATGCTCACATCATTTGCCATATAAAGTGATTAAGTTGAATTCTCAATGGCTACAGAAGCTATTAGGATTTAGTTATATGTTTTTGTTTGGAGAAATTGTATAATATCTGTTATATAAGGAAGATGGGAGTGTACTAATTATAATATAGGAAAAAAAAAACATCAAACATGTGACATCAGCAATTTGATCTTTCTTCTAAGCTGCAAAGTTAATATGTTTGTTGGTTTCTTGGTTTCTCATGTAATTTCTCTATATTCTATACGATTCAAGAGTAATTTAGAACATTTTGTGCTTGTGATACATTGATATCTCACTCATTGTTCTCTGTTTAAATTTCTAAAGGAATTGCTATATTTCTTTTGCACGTTCACTTCTTCCACTTTCAGATACTACCCTTGAAATATCTCTAAAGGAAAATTGCTAAAATCGTTAACCTTTTCTTCTTTACAAAATTTTCTACTTGTCTTATTAAAAATATCTCTTATTTTTATGGGACAACACGTCCTTTTGTGAGTGCAGATTCTGTCGGAGATCCGGAAAACAATGGAGTCTTTGGGCTTTATAGAGGTTGAAACTCCTGTATTACAGGTTGGCCTCTCTACCTTCTAGTATGTGGTTTGTGTTCCATGATACTTGTTTTCTTCTTCTTTTTTCCTGCATCAAAGCCTATACCCTTGTTTGAAACTGGGACCTCTCATAAGACAACTGATTTACATTGAGCAAGGTCACAGTGACTATACCGTAGGTTGAAACTGGGACCTCTCACAAGACAACTGCTTTACCAATGAAATTTTATTTTTTTAAATGACAATAGAAAATAAAATTGATTTTTGACTAAATGACTGATATGTATTCTTTTTCCCCCCAATAAGCAATCCTTTTCTATTTCAATTATGATAAGATATATGTGTATATGTAAACCCTAGACCAGAAATTGTTACTCAGATACCAGATCAAATCTCTCTCTCTCTCTCTCTCTTATGTATATATCTAGGGGTGTTAACGGAGCGGATACGGCTCGGATATGGAACTTACCATATCCATATCCGCTTACCCATCTCGGATACGGATACGGATACAAATATACGTCGGGAAGAAAAATTCATATCCATATCCGCCAAAATCGGATACGGTTACGGATATAGATGCGGATATATAAACGGATATGCATGCGGATATAAAAAGGATATGAGAAAACTAGATAGTATTCAGAAAAATATAGTCATGTGATACAAAAAGAGTTCATTAATATGTTCATTATGATTGAAAAGCTAAGATTAGACATCTTGATCATCAAAATTAACCACAAATCCATAATCTAAGAATCGAAATTATCGTAAGAGTATTACCAATATGTATTCGGATATTTTCGGATACGGATACAGATATTTCACTACAAAACCATATCCGCAACCATATCCTATCGGTAATAGATTTGAGTAACCATATTCGTATCCTAACGGATACGGTTACGGATATTTCCTCGGATACGGATACGGTTTGGCACCCCTATATATATCCCTATAGAGAATCCTCCTAGTTCAGTTTTTTGTTGAATATATGGAATATGGAATACAAATTTGGATGGAATGTGTCCTATGCTGCTCAAAGTAAAATTACAATAAAAGGGGTGATATGTGGATAGATAAATAGTTGTATCGACATGTACTTAAATACTTAATAAGTATTATGCTACTCTCTTAACCTACAACCTGTACATCAGCGATACTGACTTGTTAACCATTAGACTTGTCAATGTTCAATCTATTATTTTAGATCTGATTTTTGTGTTCAGACCAGATAATGCCTATTGTTTGACAACATTTACTCTAAATGTATTGCAAAAATAACTTATAAACTATTGCAAAAGTAACTTATGAATGTGAAGAGAAGAAAGAAGAAGAAAGAAGAGGGGGGAAAAAAATAAATAAATAATACAAGTTGTATATAAACATAAATCTTCAAACATTTGAAGTTTGGCATGATATGTAACCAATTTATTTTCTTTATGATATTCTTTCTCTACATGCATGAAACAGTAACCAATGTTTTAAATAAGGATATTGGGAAAATATCGGATGATCAAAATTCATACTGAATTGTGGTTACCGAGGAAATATCGCAAATCTATGGTAAATATGTAAGTGCTACATTGGATGATGTACACATAATATAATTCATAAAATGTAAACTTAACATACTTAATGAAATATGACCATATTAAAATAGAAACAATATATGTTTAAGATCACTAATCAAAACAAATAAAAGTCCATATGGACATTGGAATGCTTAATTGAGCCAAAATGTCACTTGATATGTTGGGAAAAGCATGATATGTCATCCAGAAATTGCTAAAAGCGATATATTTGTTTCACAACAAGGCATATAAAAGGACATATGGAGCAACATATCAGTTGATATATCAGTGATGTTGAGGATAAATCGCCCAAAATTTCCAAAAAAGGTAAAGGGTATTTAGACCATATCCTTTTGTGGCAAGCCTTGTAAGAGGATATGACGGCTGATATATCAGGTCATATCATGGATATTTAAAACAATTACAGTAGCTATTAAAACCTATTGATAATAAGAAATCCTTCTAGCAGGTATCTCCAACAAAATATTTTCAGTCATAATCCAATAGAATGTCTAGTAAGCCCACCATTTCCGGAACCCCGAGCTTCATGCATATGTGAGAGCCCCTATACTAATCTTTCTTCAATTAGGAGTCTAAATCTAGAATTTTCCCCAAAATAGCAACATTTCTACTACATTCGGCTAGGTTTATAAGAATCAAATCTCTCCATGTAGGCCAAAGCTGCATAAGTTTTGATGGGTAGCATCATGGGATTTTCATAATTAAATGAAAGGAAGATACCGCAAGCACATATTATTATCAATCAGAATTCCGTGATTAACTCGTA
>NC_033795.1:20098646-20189403 GCF_001876935.1 Asparagus officinalis
TGGTTAATTTGAATGTTATTGTATCACTAAATTTGATCAATTGGAGTTCACATGGCAGCTAGAGGTGTTGGTTTCCGAATGGATTGTGCATCCAAATGGATTCGAGGATTGCTGTGGTGGATGTGCTTGGAGCACTCCATATACTGTGGTGGAAATTCTAGTTGTATACGATGGATGTTGATGTGTATAAGGAAAAAGAGGCAATCTAAAGCTTTGTATATCTACTTTAAATGTTTTTTAAATGGGAAAAATTGACCTTATAATCTTATATACTTGGATTTATTGTTATAAAAACCTGTTACGTAACTCGTTATGTTGCATTATGTATCCCAATAGGCCTGAAACGTTATATAGCCTTATGAAATAACTCAGAGTCTCAGACACATCATAAATTTCATGCGTTATTTCCATATAACTTACGTTATGTCATTATAACATACATTATTTCATTATAACTTTTGTTATTCCAATCTAAGTTCTAGAGACTTGAGAATATATCCTTTCTTAAAACTTGAAGTAGTTAAGTAATTGCTTTTGAATTGTTTATTAAGCCATCATGTCCCATCTTGGTGTCATCATTATGTGATTTTGAAATTATGAATATGACTAATAAAACGAATGTGATTATGCACGAGCTATAAGTTTATGATTATATCTTTGAGTATTCAATTGGGGTACTTCCTATAAAGTCTATATAGCTTGTACTAAATCAAATATTTTTAAAAATATTTGTGTATTATGATAATATTTTTGTTCCTAAGAATAAAACTATGAGCATCTTGCACACATGCACGCACACATATCTTAAAATTAAACAGTAAGAAAATAGTTTGTTCCCAATTGTGATATTATATTTGAAAATTTTGGCGATCCTACTTATTAAAGACATTATGATAGTTTGTATTTATGAAATATGTAAATAATTAATTAATAAAAACATAGGTTATGTGTTACAGTTTTTTTTATTTTTTCTTTAACCCTTAACAGGTAGAGTGTTATGCACTTATGCTATGTGTTATCGTTATTTTCGACATTGCTTGGATGTATCGGATATATGTTAAGCCACTTTAGTATCTAAAACATTCTCAGTTTTCTTCTGCAAATGCATCTTTGACCTCCAGATACTATTTGACTTGTGGTAGAAAAATATTAGATCATTTGCTTTCATTTTTCATATTTGTTTTCTAAAACCTTTTCTTAGTATGCCAGTGACGTCGGCCATCTAACACATTTTGATTTGATTTTATTGAATTTTTTCTTGCTGCCTTTTCTTTCTCAATTTAAGGGTAAGTGTTTATCAGGGAGCAACTGAAGGTTATTGTTTGGTTGTTAACAATTGCTTAATAGGTTTAAATGCTTATCAGGGAGCAGCTGGAGGTGCAGAAGCTAGACCATTTATTACATATCATAATTCACTTGGAAGGGATCTTTATTTACGCATAGCTACAGAGCTGCACCTTAAGAGAATGCTGGTGAGACTTTTTTGCTGTTACAGTCAATTATACAATGGAATCTTTAATCAAAAAGCTGTTTCCTTGGATGTGATTTTCCAGTATGGCCCCGTCCTCATTGACAATATGCTATCCATGAATAGCTTAACATCGGGTGTTAGCAATTTAATATCCTTTTAATGTAAAATGTACTTTGATTACTAACATATATTTATGGCAGGTGGGAGGTCTTGAAAAGGTTTTCGAGATAGGGAGAATATTCCGAAATGAAGGCATCTCTACTCGTCATAATCCTGAATTTACCACCATTGAGGTCATTGTTCCATTCAACTCATTTTATCACAATCTTTTTCATTGTTTGTGTTTGGTATTCAGCAAGGTACAAATGATAAGTAGCCAGCATATTTCTCATGGTCAAATACTGATTTCTGTTTATTTTTTGAGGAGTTCAGATGTATGAAGCATATTCAGACTATCAAAGCATGATGAACATGGCTGAGGAAATTGTTACACAGTGTGCTTTGGTGGTTCATGGGAAATTGGACATTGATTATCAGGTAACAGTTTGATTGTTAAAAATGAATAATTCCATTTCTTGTACATACTACATACTTCAGTTGCAGGTAATTGGATTATTGGAACTTCAATTCATCATTTTTATGTAGACCAGGATATCCTGATGGCTTTGTTGCCCTATGGATTTTTCTTTAATTTTCAGATAATTTATGTTTATTAATCATTTCCACATAATTAAGGGGTACATCAGATTGGAAACAAATTTGATATATAGTCATATTTAACATCAGGCTTGATTTTGATTTACAGTAAATATCTGCAAGGAGGACTCTACATGAATAAAGCAAGTTTATCCATTTTAACCAATGAGAAGTCTGCTTCTCTAAGTTAAAGTACCAATGAGAAGTCTGCTTCTCTAAGTTAACTTTTAAATCCCGAATAATTTTTGAATGGATCTTCTTGTCTAAATCCTATTGCTGACATTTATTATAACATTTTAGTATTAGAAATTTTAATATTTGGGTAATTTTTCTTTTTCTTACACTTCCACTAATATTGCACAGGCCACCCAGGTCCCAATCCGTAATTCACTTGATCTCGCCGTGTTCATCGGTATAACTTTGTTAAGTGTATTTCCCTTCTCGCTGGTTGTTCATCAGTTCATTTACATCCGCACAGTTTGGCAGGCTAGAACCAAAAATTTCAAAGTGGATGTCCACAAAATTAATGAGAATAATCTGGGATTTCATGTTGTGTGTCGGTAACTTGGCATGAACCTGAAAAAATTTGCTCGATCCTTCAACTGGTCCTTGGTTTTTGTGCTCAACGGCCAGTCTCTTTTGATGTATTGGACATTTTTTGTAGAAAACGAACAGCAAGTGAAGTAAGAGGATAGGTCATAGAATAAGGGCTTTAGCAGAAAATTGCCAAGACTACTTTAAAAAGTAAACATAAAAAGAAAGAAAGAAAAATGGAAGCGAATGCCAGAAGTGTGGGTGTCAATATATGATGAATCATTATGGTTTATAATTATATACAATATGTTGAAGTAAATATAATAGATGTCATCGACACATAGTCTAAGGAAAACTATGAATTTATTTTTACTCATTATATTCAATATAGTAATTTAACAATTCCTAGAAGAACTAGAAAGTGAAAAATGAACATTTGTTATGGAGAGAGATGAAACTGATTATAAGGACTAAGATGTATCTAATACCAAAACATATATCATGGGAATGCAAATATGTGAGTAAAAAAAAAACTAATAACTCAATAGTGAATAGTAAAGTAATTTTAGATGAAAAACAAAAACATAAAATTAATATAAAATATAGAATAAAATGAAGTTAACAATTTTTTTGAATTCATATGCAATAATTACACTTCAGTTTTTTTATGACAACAGTGAATCAATCAATATACGATTTCATTGTCAGAAGCATTTCTGTCATGAGAGAATTCCAAACATTACTATGGGGGTGATAGAAGTAAGAAACTGGAGAATATCGCTCTAATGAAGCAGAGACTGATTTAAATATTGTGTTGGCCTTTAAAGCTGCCTAAGGCTCCGTCCCACAGTTTTTGGAAACAAAGAGATCACTTGGCTGCCTTGACTAATTGGGGGTTTGGCTGGGCTTTATGGGGATTGTTACAACATGTGCTTGGATGATGTTGTTTTGGACCATTTTCTCTGTTAACTTATGTGGGTAAAAGATAATGATCATGAATTAAGTTATGATTTTTTTTTTCAGCCTAGTGGTCCTTCGATTATTCTGTTCGTTGCGCATTCTTCTCATAGTTCCTTCCAGTTCATTCGAGCATAACAGAAACTACTTTTGGTTTAATAGGGTACTAAAATTTTCTTGCAAAGGCCATGGAGGAGAGAAACCATGCATAATCTGGTTAAGGAAGCCACTGGTATCGACTTCACTTCATTCAGGGATGATATTGATGCTGCTAGAGTAGCTGCTATGCAGGCACTTGGAAAGGATCCAGAACTTAAAAATAAAAATGATACCCTTGTTAAAGCATGCCCATCAGTGGGACATGTTCTTAACGAGGTAAATTTTTTATCTCTGTACACATCAGGATCGGTTGCTTCCTATATATTTCGTTCTGGATGGAAGTTTCTTTTATTCGAAAGACAATTATTTGTTATGTTGTAGGGAATATCTTTTTTTATGTACATAAAATTGTTAGATATTAATATTGGATATTGGTGCACCACTATTTGATGTCACTTGCCAAACTAATGAAATAAAATAACTTATTCTGTTAACTGCTTTTGACTTTTGTCCTCTAAAAGCTTTTTAATCTTTTGCTGGTACTGAAAGCTATCTAGTTGCTCAGATGTGAGAATTCCATATCCTGAAAGTATACGTATTGCAATTGTGGTGTCTGAAAAGTTTAACCTGATAAAACTTATTTCTGATCCTCTTAGAGAGCTGTATGGATTATGGAGATTGCACAAAGTACGCAACAGAAGGGTTAAGTAAGATAGAGGGCGTGGGATCATCCACCACATGTTTTAACCTAAGGAGGAATTACGTTCTCTTGTTGATTAAAACGAGATTTAGTTTAGAGATTGGTGAAAGGTAATAATAACTCTCGAGAGGTTGTTTTCCTATTCTTCAACTTTCCACGGTCAACCTATCTGTCTCAACTTTGATCTTTTGGGTGGCTTAGACTGAGAGGTCAGTGGACTTGCTGGATATCATTATGGAGGGGGACTAACGAAATCAAAAGTTTAATTGTAAGTGATGATTAGAACATTTCACATAGGAGAGTTCATAAGGTCGAGCAGCAGCAAGGTGGATCCAGAAGTGTCATTGACAAGCAGAAAACTTCCTAAGAACTGAGATGAAACCCAGAAAACCACCAAATAACAATGAAATACCATCAAGGCAGAATAAGCCATAATATAGAAATAACATCAAAATTCAATGATGGATGCAAATAGTAGCTGGAGAAATGAAAACTCTGATAGAAATCAGGCAGATGGAGAAACGTCAATATGTTGTGTTCTAGAAAGGAGCTCTGAGAAGCTGATCTGATTATTGATCCATTATGCAGATTAGAACCTTCTATTCTCGAGGGCAAAACGCCAAGAACGATATTAGATAGTCTCTGCATATCCAAATTGATCACTTAAGTTTCAAAATACTGAGTTTTACCGCTTGTGTGAAGATTTCTTCACTAGCTAGCTAGTTACTACTCCATGTAATCATTCCGTTGTGTGAGAGAATTAGTTGGTCTTATTGTTTTAGTCGCACATTGCTTGTGGGTTAATTATGTATCATCTCTTTTATTATAAATAAACTAATAGAGGAGAGACCAATCATCTTTTCTCTTTACTTATTCTTTCTTTGTGGTCATGAACAATATGTTATTGTGCAGGTGTTTGAAGCCATTGTTGAGCCAACACTTATACAACCAACATTTGTTCTTGATTATCCAATTGAGATATCTCCGTTGGCAAAGCCACACAGAAGGTATATGCTTCCCAATAAATGCTGTGACATATGCATGCAAACCTTCATAATTATAATAACTACCATACTTTCTTTGCAATCGTACACTTGTGCATGCACCCTGCATGCCTCCAGACGCTCTATCTTGACAACTTTAGTAGTCTATATCCATTGGCCAAACCAGCTTTTGTTCTCGATTTATTCAAAATATATGTCTTCCCTGAATAAACAGTACTAAAGAATGTATATACTTCCCTAATAATAATTTTGATGTATGTTGTCCTTTCCTAGAGCATTATAAACAATTAGGGGTAAGTGCATATAGTCCCTTAAATCATCCATAATTACCAATTAGTCCCTTAATCTCAGTATTTGCTCATTAGTCCCCCAAATCTATATGCCTCTTATAATTTTATCCCTTTGGTTAAGAAATGTGAGTTTTGAGGGTAATATTTTGTCATCTTTAACAGAATGAGAGGGTTTAGTCGTTATACACTTATACCCTCCTTCAAAACCCGCCAACCTGTTTCTTTGCAGGTTTAAACTCATGACGCACTTATCCTAGAACCCAAACCCATTTCAGAGCTCTTTCCATGGTAATATTCTGAAAAGAGCTCTTCTTCCTTAACGGTCAAGGACACCCCCCAACCCTAACCCATTTCAGAGCTCTTTCCATGGTAATATTCCTTTTAAATCCTATATAATCCTTTAAATTTTTCACTCGTATCTGTTTCTCATCATATGCTAGAGAGAAATATATACTAGACCATAAGAAGCGGTTCCAACCCTTGGGGATAAGGTAATACGTCTAAGAAATTATTCCATTTGACATTCTCCCCGGGATGCGGGAACAGCGACATGAACTAGATTGCAGTAAAGCTACAGATTTGAGGGACTAATGAGCAAATGCCGAGATTTGGGGGACTAATTTGCAATTATGGATGATTTAAGGGACTAATATGCAATTACCCAACAAATAAATACATATGGATGAATATCAGACACCAAAAGACGAGTTTACTTGTGCTTTGTGCACATGGATAGGCACATAACAATCACACACTCATTCCGTCTTTCTTTTGAACTTCAGCAGTCTATGTATGCATTGACTGGACTAATATTTGAACTATCCTGAAGACATCTTTGTTGAACCAGCCACATGCTTTCTTGAATGGTTGAATCAATAAATATAAGGTATATGCATCCATGCACAAGCATATGCTTCATTCTTTCTTGACAACTGCAGTCGTAGGGAACCTAGCAATGCTGGAGTAGTCATTGATGATTTTAATGTTTTCAATATATTAGAACTTTCCAGATATTGAATGGACTATTTATGACCCCTTTAAATGAAATAGCAAAGTTTGTTTATATATGACAACTTGTGGACTAGAAAGGCAGTTTGCTTTATTTGTTAGCTTAACTCTTTTTTGTGTCGTTATATCATATAGGAATCCAACATTGACAGAGAGATTTGAACTTTTTGTCTATGGCCGAGAAATTGCGAATGCATTTTCTGAACTGACAGATCCTGTTGATCAGGTATGTTGTATTTGATGGTTTTTTGTCCATTGGTTTTTACGTGAACATGTGCTGAGAATTCTAGTTTCAAGATTTTTTTCAACTCTTCATTGCTTGCCATGTTAGCTCATTCCTTAAAAAAAAGTAAGAGTTTGAGTAGTTCCAGACTAATTTTTGCTGTTCAACTTAGTCACTTCTATCTTGATCCCACTGGTTCTTATCTACATGAGGTACCAATTCAACAAATTTTTTTTTTTTTTGACATATCAATGGAGATCATAGGCTGGAAAGTGGGGTGAAAGCTTAGGATTAAGGTTACCTTAATGTGGCCTCATGCAAGGATGGTTCATACCACGAACATGCGAAAAATCTTCATTGCAGAGAAGATAATTCGAACAACTATCATTTTTTTTATTCAATAAGTAACCATCTTCATCAAGTTTTTAAATGTCGGATGTCGGGTTTATGTCGGACATCTAAAATTCATGTCGGATAGCGAAAAATCGGGGATATATCGGGGGACATATATTAAACATCGGATTGCCATATCAGATGGATTTCTACTCTATTTTGGTCACTGAGTGAAATGCACTTGTCTTGTTATAGCTTATCCTACTTGAGTTAAGTATTCATCATCAAGACACGAGTTGTTTTCCATTTCTTGAAGGGAAACATTACAACATTATGCCAACAAATAAATAAAATACACATTATCAAACTAGAACTTTCGAAGTACCTTTCATAAAATTAACATAAAGTGCCTTGCATAAAATTGACATAAAGTGTTATACTTTGAATTGATTTCAAGCTCTGGTTCAAACTTATTGTTTACGTCACGCTTTTATGAACTCTCAATTCAATTTGTAGAAACGAAGATGAACGAGAGGAGTTGGCGGCAGAAAAGAGAGCAATAATTTTTTCTTTGTTCTAATCTGTATTATATGTTATCGGGTTACTATGAGAACAAAAGGCTAAAAAAAGAATTAATCAGGTTTGGCTTTTGAGTACTAAACCCAAACCCCAATACTTATCAACTCAAAAAAATAAAAAAAAAAATAAATAAATCTTCCGATTTTCGTTTTTTCAAGGCTGAAAATCGGCCGATATGTCCGCAATATCCCCAGACATGTCCAACATGGACTCAAAAACGATATCCGACTTGAAATGGCCATATCTATGTCGCTCTAGCCTCTGATCCAACATGTCGGCCGACATTTAAAACCATGATCTTCATGCTGATGAAGTGAAGAAGGTTAAGCCTATCTTTATAATAAAACCTTGTTTGGGGTCCACAAAAAACTAAATCAAGTAAATTATTTAAAAAATCCATTCTTTAAAATAACATTAATCTAGATAAACCTAAGATACCATTCTCATAATTAAACATTACAATAAGATTTCAAATAACTAAAAGACATAGAAAAATTCTAATTAAAAATGTCCCTGTCAAATCCTAACTGAATCTTACATGACTTCATCTCCAACATTTTTTTTGGGGTATGATCTGATGAACCCATTTAGGTTCATAAATGTCTTCACTTTGAGCTCAATTTGTGTTGCATCTTTAATGCAATTTGTGTTGCATGTTCAATTTAATTTGCATTGCATTAATTTGTGTTGACGTTAAGCTTAAAGGATAGAAACAATCCCCTGATGCAACAAGAGAGGAGTTATCCTTGATCTGAGTCCTTCCGTTTTCCTATCCACAACTGCTGGTCAATTCTGGCTGCTGAATAAATTTATCATTTTCCAAATTTTTTTTATCCTTTGGATATGTTACTTAAAAGGATTAAGTCTAAACATCAAACTTATATTTACTATGCAAGCATTGGAATTCTATATGGCACTTCAGATGCAAGAGATGTCTAATGTTGCCAATATTGCATGTCAAATGCTTTTAAAGGGAACTTCCGATAACTTGCCTGCACAAATTTGATAGTACTATGGAGGACAAGGAGTCTTGATAGACTTGTTAGCCTATCTAGGTTCCTTGAGTATGGGTTTATAAAATCCAAGACTATCCTCTGAACATTAAGTAAGCAACCCAATGAGTAAATGAGAATCAGCATGGGAATAATTTTGAATAACAACTTATCGTTCACATATTTATTCAACACAAGGATATTTATTTCTTTTAACAGAGAAACTTCTGTGCGTGCATAAATAAAGTTCCATATGATTGTTTGTAGAATATTCAAATTCTTATTCATATCGGACAGTGCAAAAATGATGGGTTGGTTTGATCTTTCACTAGTTCGAAACTATTGCACTATTTTGGATCATGTTTATTGTAAATTCTCTTGTTCAGAAAAGTGTTAATGGTTTTGTTTGCATTCTTTTTATATTTGGCTGTACTTAGCGTTCATCTTTTCTTTGTGGCAGAGGGCTCGGTTTGAAGGGCAAATAATGCAGCATAATGCAAAGAGAGCAGCATTCTCCCTAGACCCAAAATCTGCTGAACAGAATAAAGAGGGGGATGATTACTCATATGAAGTGGCATTGGATGAAGACTTTTTAACTTCTTTGGAATATGGAATGCCTCCTGCTTCAGGAATGGTATGCTTTCATCATTTTAGCCAGTTACCGTCCATTTCATTTCAATGTACTTGATGATCATATTTATTATTCTCTTCTTTTTTCCTCATTGAAAGTGAGAAATAACAAGAAAACCTGGAACCAGTAATTTATGGTACTCTTTTTATTTCTTTGCACTTGATTATCTAATTATGCTGCTTATCTTAGTAAATTGTTCATATCCTAAAGATATGTAGGACATTTCCGTCCATAAAAAGTGTCATGCCTAACATACATAGACATATCAGATGTATTCTTCCACATCCAACATTCCGACATTTAGAAATTTGTAACTGATGTCACCTGAAAGTTTAGCGATAAGATGAAGAATTTGGGGCCCCTTTTGTCAAATCTAATTATTTTATCGATCATTTCACTGAATTAGGTTTCCTTATATGTGAAGTGCAAGAATAGATAGATGAAGTATATATGTGTTGGAGTGGGAAGTTTGTGTCCAAGTAAATATCTCCCCAGTAACTATTTTCTCTGTTTAAGTGTTTTGAATTTAATGAGCTTTATTGTTGGATGGATTGCTATCACTTCTCTGTTATTATGGCGTCAAGAGTACTATATATTACTGTTTTGTTCCTTACTTAAAACCTCCTTTTGGTTTACTAGAATGCCAGTATTTTGATTTCTGTAGTGTACTTAGGCTAATGCCGTATATATTTGTGTTTGATGCTCCAAACTGGATGTGTGCAACTATAGGGATTGATTCTGTTGAAAAACTATGAACAAGGCTGGTCTTCATGATCATTCATTGGGCATTCATTTTTGCTTTTCAGGGACTTGGGATTGATAGATTAGTGATGCTGCTAACAAACTCTGCAAGTATAAGGGATGTTATCGCGTTCCCTGTCCTTAAAGTCCAGCATTAAGGTGATTCTAGCTTCCTTTGAAGAGATGCCAGCTGTATGTGTGAAAATTTCCATTCAATTTCCCCTTTGGCTCCTAGAGTAACCTCTTATAGTTACATATTCATGAGAGTACAACTGACAAGTCATCAACAGTCAGGGAAATTCTAGAATAGAATCCTGAGAAGCGGCTCTCCTTCATTTCCAGGCTTTCAATTTCTGCGACTTCTAATTGAACAATGTGGTTAAATTTCTCTGTGAAAAATTGATTTTTATCATTTTAATTTTATTCTTGTATTATTTTGGGGATGCTCCATCTAATATAATGCGAGTTATAGGGTGAGTTTGCCTTTTGTCACATGTGGAAAGTATTTTGATTCTTCATCTTCATGTGTGTAATGATTCACACAAAATGAAAGGAGTTGTCTCCTTGACGTATTATGTAACCATGGTGAAACATTGGGTTATCTAAAATAATGACTTCTGTTTTGACGGATATTTTTTATTTGACGTGTGTATTTTTATTTTCCGTGGGAATTCCAACAGATTGGGACCATAGTATGTTATTATGTGGAGGGATGTTTTTTTTGAGTAGACCATAGAAATGTTGCTACGACCAAATTTGCTTGCGATTTATGCCACACATTAGGTAACGTTTTGATTTAACGATGAAAAGGAGGGGAGGGAGATGTTTGCCCAAAAAAAATAAAAATAATAATAAATAAAAAGGAAAAGAAAAAGAATTTGGTCTCCACCTTCTGCAGCACATATTTTTGCTGACATTCCGTTGATTCTAAAACAAAATTTGCATTTGATTGATATAATGTACTTTTGTAAGAGGGTTCTTAGCAGCAAGAAACAAAAAAATTTCATCAACATTTCCCTTACTGAGTTTCTGAATGCTTGCTTCTACTATCATATTATTTCATTCCTACGCATGTACATTCCTTGAAGACGCTGTTTCATTATACCTTTTCTTCTGAGCAGACAAAAACCTCAGCTTCCTGCGGTCCATTCTCCACTGCTAAGTGTCAATGCCCAGAAAAACCATCAGATAAAGGAATCAAGATAATTATATGCATGTTTTTTGCTATAGTGCAGCATGCTGGCGTATACTCTATCCCATACACCTACAAACATGGATTCATCATCAGGACTTAAAGAAACCCCAGAGATCTCTCCGAAGAAATCTAGCTCCTGCCTCATTTTGTAACCAGCTTTGGTGTCGTATATGTGAACAAAATCAGCAGGTTCAGCAACCACCATGAACCGCCCATCAGAGGAGTAGCGTATGGACCGCACTGCACCGAGATTTCCCCTCAGAACTGTGGTTGAGGATGAGAGGTTTCTGATGTCCCACACGCGACATGTTTTGTCCTGATTTCCTGTTGAAAACGTGCGGCTGTCTGGATGCCAAGCTGAAGCAAATGAGTAATCTAAGTGACCCACCAATGAGGTCACGACCTGTGGATCATTGGAAATAGAGAAGGAACATGTTATGGATGAAATACAATGCACAATCCTCATAACTTCGGAGTTCTGATGTAGCCTAAAGGGATTTTAAGATGGCACAAAGTTCATCCCAGGTTCAAATCCCGCCAAACACACATTTGACATGATTTTTTTAAGGGGTTAATTGCAAATAAACTTCCAATAGTATTGATGTTTATGTTTTAAAATTACAATCAACTATAGGCTTTCTACCCTCAGGAAGACTCACTAATTTCACCTAGAGGCAATATATGCCAAAATTTCGCCTAGGGTAAAATAGTCAACAAAATTTATCCCACATGTTCTATGTGCAACAACTAAATTACAGGGGTAGCACAAAAACAACGATATTACAGGGATTATACATGCAATTAATTAACCCAAAAAAATGATCCATGAAAAGGGCGCTTGCCTAGGAAATGTCATGTATAAAATTATAAACTACGATCTCCTTCACTACTTGGTGCTTTAGTGTAGCTGATGGGACATCGTTATTTCATTAAGTTGACACATGTATTTAAATACGTGTAGCATGTGAAGGAAAATGATAGATTCGCAGTCAGAAAGTACCTTTCCATTCCGTGAATCCACCAATAATCCATCACGGTCATCTCCCACAACAATAAATAGCTTTCCGTCTGGGCTTGTTGATGTATGCTATGAAGAGGAGCAGAATAAATTTAAGCACAACAATTAGTCAGAACATAGGTAAAAGATTACGAGCTAATATATCTAACAGTGAAGAACCTACATTGATCGGCCACGGGAAACGAAAATGGTTTAAGAGCTGAAACCTCTCCACATCAATCTCACGAACACCACCATCATTGTTGGATGACATAAATCGAACACTGCCACTGCGAGAGGATTTTCCAATTTATTATTTCTCTATTAGTCAAATGAGACATGCCAGTTTCTCAGTTAAAAGGACATAATACCTCACATTTCTGTATATGTCAATAGAATTTGTGATAGCATTGTCAGTCCTTGTGCAGAAGCTAACACCGGCACGATCCATATGCTGTTTGATATAGTTTGGAAAAACATAGTTAAACTTCCTAACTTTGGCTTGAAGCAGTACAGGTATTTGAATTCACCAACTAGTATTAAGATATCAAGTTTCCTATATTTTCTTTTTCATTTGCAGGTAGAATATTAAATTTATTCATGGCAAGTTGCAGATAGACCGCATGTAATATCAAAATTGAAAATGCGACCTCTGTAGTTCTATTGTCATAGATAGACCTCTTGAGTGAAATTTTTTTTCACCCTTTTCAGGGGGTCTATCTGCAAGAATAGAACTCTTTCAGCAGGCCTATCTGCGACAACAGAACTACATGGGTAACAGGTTCAGTTTAGCTATAATGGAGGGGAGCTATTTGCAATTAACCCTAATATATATAGTTAAAGCACGACTCTAAAGAGCATTTCAGGTCAACGGAATTGAATCATTAGAGACCATAATGTATCATGTTGAGATAGGTATTCGACTAGACAGTGGAACTAAGAAATGATCTCATGAAACTAATATTTTGTAGAATAGAACACCTACCGTATCAAGAAAATAGTAAATGAAATCCTTAATAGACTGCCCATCAAACAAAGTTTAAAAGGTAAATAAAGCAAAAAATAAACCTTATAAAGATTTGAAGGTGTTGAACAATTGAAAAAAGAAAGAAAGGTAAAGTTGTAAAACAAGGAAACTAAAAGGAAAGTAGGTGGATATTTCAAAAGTCTGAGCAGTAGACATCTGATGCACAAATATTGCTGTAATATGAATACTCTAATAAGTCGAAATTAAAAGCTGACCTTACAAGTTAGTTCTCCTTGAAAACCTCCAGCAACCAGTAAATTGTCTTTGACTGCAAGAGTACTAATTTGAGTTCGTGAAATTCCTTCAATTAGATTCCCAGGATGCCTCTGAACATAAGTAAAATGATTATGAATTAGTTAAGAAGATAAATGCACAGATGATAACAGAACATTATGGCTGATTAATATGTTATAAAATACAATGAAAGTAAAGGGAAGAACCTCCAAAGGAGCCACAAGTCTGGAAAAGTTGAGAGCCTCTGACAACTCGCAAGATATTGATGACCAGTGCATAACAAAAGTATTTGATGTAAAGTAGACATCATGTTTCGAAGTTGCCCAAACCAAGTTCCTCATCTGCGAAAGAAAAGCTCCTTCAATGGCCTTTCCCCAATAAATAAGCAATAAGGGAAATTGATCCTTAGAGAAATTTTTAAACAACATAGTTACTTAGGTAAAGATAATGTTCAATGACAAAAAAAGAAAAGGAAAGTGCAATAATCATAATGACAGTGCAAAATAATAGCAACAAGCATCCTTTTTGGTGCCGAATGAATCCAATTCATGCAGTCTTTACCTCGTAAACCAAATTCGTAAAGGGAATTCTGGCATATTTCATAAGAGAGGTTATTTGAATATGTTATTCTCATCACACTATCACAGGAACAGTGTTAATGGAAGGAAAGAATCATCTAAGATTCAAAAGGAAATATCGGGAGTATCGTAAGGACTGAAACCTGCCCTCTCTTGATAAGTTACGTATTCAGAGTTTCAACCATGTGTGAAACTATCATCAGACAACCAAACACTGAAGCTTATGCAGAAAATGCCTTTCTGAGACACGATAAATCCATTCTGAAAGTTTCCTCCAAACTATCACACGACTTTAGCATTAATACTGTAAGTATATACTATTCGTAGCAAATATCACTGTTAAGTGCAGCTGTAACAGCAAAGACATGCCCAACGCAAATCAGAGCATAGTGAGCTCGAGTAACATGAATCAAGGGACACCAAAGGGAACAGGTCATTTAGAACACAGGTATAGCTAAGCATAACATCTCAACTTGACACGCGTTTGTAAGGGATGGCTCCCTCACACCTAAAGAACATAGCTTTCAAAAGATATTCTATGAGACGACAAGTTTCCAACACATTTTCCCGTTATTATTTTGCCTCTTTCTTTTCCATTCAAAGAGCTTTTGTATTATTTCTACTACTTGAATATTTGTACATTCATTTAACCATCAACTTGCCTCAGATGATTAACTTCTCCGCACGGTGACTTTACAAGTTTTGATGACTCACAGTTCAGTGTTCGAAAGTTATATTGAACTCTTTATAAATTCAAGATCAGTGACTAATATTAATATAGATGCGGCTGAGAAAAATTGGAGAAGTAATATTCTATATACTCAACAAAAATAAAATTAAGGGATGTGATTCATCCGGACTAAATTGAATAATGCTTACTACTAAGTTACATTTCATTCCGTAACTAGACTCAACTCCAGTAATTTACATTCACCTTTTAAATTTTATTAGTATGAAGAAAGAAGTCAAACCTCCATGGAGAAATTAATTAATTTTGGAACTACAATCTACCACGAAATGATTCGGGATAATGTCTACCTGTGAATGGAGAATAGTGGGCTTGGCCAATCTCGAGTTATACCGAAACTCATAATAGTTACCACCCTTCTCCATTTGCTTCCATTCCTAAACAAACCAGTAAAAAGACCCCAATAAGTAATTAAAAAAACAAAGACCAAGCGAAAAACCGTGCACAATATTTCACAAAAAGGAGGCAAAATAAAGACCTCATCTATCTGGTCGCCAGATGAATGAACATTGTCATAGTTATTGTACTGCTCCAACCTTGCTCTCCTATAGTTTTCCCTCGTGATATGCAATCTATCCCATGGAATCCCTTGTATATCTTTCCCTCTTCTTGCTTGCTCAGAGGATGTATCAGTTACTCTAGTGAGCTGCACGCACTCAACCCCAGATCAAATAAATTAAGATCAAAATCAAAATTTCTTTTTTTTTGTTATGGATCAATTCACAATAAGGGTATTCAAAATCGATAAGAAAATTAAAAAAAAAAATTGATGCAGATGAAATAGGAAGCGCTGACCAATTCATACTCATTCTCAACTTGATCAGTGATGATGCCCACATCATCATCCTCATCCGCAGTCATGTACTCAAAATACCCATCTTCATTCGTGGACATCCTCTCCCTTGAACCCCAACTATTTCGATCAAATTGAAACCGAACACAAACCCATGAGAAACCCCACAAAAGAAAAGAGAGAAAAACACTGAACTTAACAAGAAAAATGGCGAGAAAAAAGCGGAGACTAACCTTGGAGCGCACACCAAGAGCAAACAATGTCCTCTTCAGAGCCCAGAGAAAGATGTACCGTAAATATATTAGTCTTTGATATTACGGTTGAGAGAGAGAGAGAGAGAGAGAGAGAGAGCAGGAGCAAAAGCAAACGCGAGGAGGTATTTATGTGGACGATACAGAACAATCGATAATAAATTATCTTGTTGAAATATTAATTAGTGCTGTTTACTTAATTATTTACTTTGCTTTCCACTTTCGATTTTCAAAGTCTTTGGTCGTCTAACTTTCGGCTTCGGCGGTGAACGCATAAGAATCATGCCTGAAGCCTTCATTGCGTGGGGTGGGAACTGACTCAATAAACCCCCCTCAATTTTTTATTGCATTGAACCTCCTGAACTTTTTTATTTTACTAAATCTTATCTAAAAATTTATCTTTTAATAATTATATTAGCACCATCGACTCTAATGTTTTAATGGGTAAATGCATGACAAGAAAGAAGACAAATAAATATTTCCTTCTTAATTTCAAAAAAAAAACCCTACCCTTTTATTAGAAAGAAAAAATAGGAAATATTTTGGGACTAGGGGATTATTTTCATCTTTTTTTTTCGCACATGCTTGCCGCATGAGATGTTTAGAACCAATGGTGCTTATTTAGAGATGAATAAGAAATTTTCATGTGAAATTTAGCAGAATAAAAATGTTTAAGGTGGTTACGTGACAATAACCCCTAAAGTTTAGGGGCTTTTATATAATAAAAAAGTTGATGGGGTTTGTTGCAACTCCCCAGAAGTTAAGGGGGGTTTATGTACTTTACCCATAAACTAAAATATAATGATGTTTCTTATATGAAAATTTCTTTAAGGACCCAAAATATGGGACCAATAGGGGGGGACAAGTGAGGTGTCCCCCTCCTATTGGATAATGAGTTGGCCATCATTAATGATGACTAACTCATTATTCAATAGAAGGGGGACACCTCACTTGTCCCTTTTATTGGTCCTATATTTTGGGTCCCTGTAGCAAAGCTCTTCTCATATTGTAGTGAGAAAATGATGATGAAGAAAGCGATGATGGTGGTGATGATGATGGTAATCGAGGCAGTGGAGATAGCAATTTAATCTCTCCACAGATAAATTAATTATCTTGAATCAGCAAGAATATCAATTAGCTAGGTAACAAGCAAATAGTTAATTAGGACAGACATCCCTATTTAGCCACATCTCTGATTAGAGCCAGAGAGTCTTAATAAACCTTTTCTACACGTTGATTATTATTAATTGAGAAAACTTACAAGAAACTCATAAGGATACTCGAAATGTGAGGACCAGAAAGCAAAAAATTCTAGAAACCATATGAAAGCAACATTCTCATTAATTTTTTTTTAAATTAAATGAAAATATAACTACGAGGAGCCACCCTAGGTCCCTAGCTAGAGCTTCCAGAAAGAGAAGGACAGCAACATTATTCTTATTAAAGAGTGTTGCTTTTTGGCTCGCGGTTGGGCAACTCGCGCCAATCTTTGTGGGGCCCACCCCCCTGCTCCTCTCTCGCGAGTTGGGCACGAGTTGCCCAACTGCGAGCCAAAAATCATTTCTGCTTATTAAAATATTTCTAAGCAAACGGAAATATGACCTCATGGAGTAGGTAGGGTAGGCTTGCATTATCCTATAGTTTGATTTGTATCAAGACTTATAATTTCATTAAATTTAAAGGAAATTAGCACAATTCGACTCAAATTTAGGGGTGACAAACCGTATTAGTATTTGAGAAAATATTCTTAACCATATCCATTAGGATAATAATATGATTACTCAAATCTATAACTGATAAGATGTGATTATGAATATAGTTTTGCAGTGTAATATTCGGATACACATTCGAAATATCCGAATAAATGTTGATCATAGAGCTACAAGTGTTTTAAGTTTTAGATTAATGAACTTGAGACTAATTCTGATGATCAAAAGTTCCAATTTTTTAGATATAACAAATATATTAATGAACTCTCTTGTACCATATGAACTATATTTTTTCAATATTATTTTTGTTTTCTCATATCCGTTTTGTAGACACATATATATCTGCATATACATTAGCATGTATATCCATATCCGCATCTAATTTTAGCGGGCATGGATGTGATATTTCCTTATTGATGCATATCTACATCTATATCCGTGAATGACAACATATAGGAATATGATAAGTATCATATCCAAGCCGTATCTGAACCTCTTCCACCCCTACTCAAATTAGAAGTAGAGAATTAACTTATCAAAGTTATATCATAAAATAGTAGACAGAACATAAATATTCTACGTGTACATAGACTAAGGTAACCTTTTTTCCTTTTTTGAGAAAGGTTAATCCAACCAACTTTTTTTTATCAAGAGATTGATTGATTTATTTTATGCTAAACAATATTTTGTGTGTGTGTGTCTATTCCTTGGGAAAATATGTAAATTGTAAAATTGTTATATTTGAAAAGAATAAAAAATTTCTATACCTGATAGTGGATAATAATACAAAGACACCATACTTGATAATTGACATGTATATGGGATATACTAACAAGAAAGTGTTACATTATTTACTTGATTCTTGGGAAGTTGGCATTGTTCAAGCCAAATGGTGGTTTTGTTAGATAAGAAAGTCCCTTTTGATCTTAGCAATTTTATAATCAAATTAGCAAGCTCACGAGGTAGAAAAGAGAACGACAATAACAAGGTCAAACGTGTGCTTCTCTCACAAATGACTCTTAGTTTTATATCTTAAATTAAGTTCAAATTTAACTTTGATTCAAACATTCTAGATACTTATATTTTAATCAGATACGCATGCATGCATGTGAACAACGACAGCAAGAATACTAGGTTGACGTCCAAAATGGGTTAGCATGACATGGACATATTTGGGCCAAACACTTGATACAGTTAGAGACCACAAGATTTGCTAGCTAATAGGAAATTAGCAAAAAATAAAATATAAAATCAAGACAGGGGGTCCATATGGACATATTTTGGGCCGAACACTTGATACAGTTAGAGACCACAAGATTTGCTAATAGGAAATTAGCAAAAAATAAAATATAAAATCAAAACAGGGGGTCCACACACACACAACACTTGATACAGTTAGAGACCACAAGATTTGCTAATAGGAAATTAGCAAAAAATAAAATATAAACTCAAGCTAGGGGGTCCACACACACATATATATATATACTAGTTAGATTGTACGTACAATGCACGTGGTAAATTTTTTTTATCATTTATTATAAAATTTTAAAATTAATTTAGAGAAAGATTTGTTATTAAATTATTGAATGTAAGCAATTTATCAAACACAAAGACGTAAACTAAAAATTCTACATTTGAACAATAAATTTTCATTTAGTGCTTGATTGGGTGATAGTACACTTGTTGCATTATAACTATCTCGTATTTCTTTCTGTTAGCAGCAGCCATAGTGCTTCCGTTCTTCCAGTTTGCATCATTATCAACAAATTTAAGTCTTGATAACCCGTTGTCTTGCTTCAAAAGATTGTCACTGTTCTTTTCATTGAATGACTTGTCTAGCGAAACAAGCCCCTTAAGCACAGATTGAATTGTCGAGTTGTCTAAACCATTCTGCAATTTATCATTAGGTAGTAAAGTTTGGTTGTTTCCGAATTTATTGTTTCTTTATCTTTTCCTTTTCTATTGAATAAAACAAAATTTTCCATGATCATCGATCACAACTATACCTCATAGGATTCTTACTGGCTTCCAAAGTTGTTGTCTCGTTGCTTCCAGTAGCACAACCAAATATGCGGAAAAGATTGCTGGTGCCATGGAAATAGGCATGTGTTAATTAAACCAATTTTTTGTAGAAAAATCGGACAGAGCTTCGTCGATCCGCGAGGAGATCTAGAAGCCTGAAGCGCCTATCTCGGCTAAAACGAGATATTTGCTCTTCTTAGGATTACCGACGAAGGGTAATACTAAGGAACGGACACGGGTGATGAAGAATCTGATGAAGACCTCTCCTCTGTTGAAGCGCTCGACCACTCTTCACTGCAGCAGGGCTTCGCCAACTCTCCAAAAATCCAGATCCTCCAAAAGTGAGGCCTAAGGTTCCTATTTATAGGCATGAGGGCACATAGGCTTTGCCTAGACACCCCAGGGGTTAATGCGATAATCGGTGCTAACAAGAAACAAATACATGTATGAACCAGTGGCCACCCGTTGTCCGTCACCACTAAGATAGCATTCAAATTTACCAAAAATTGAATCATTTTCATACAGATCGCATAACTATATAAAATTAGACAATCATTAAAAAATATATATTAGACTACAACTTATTCTCAAAAAGAAAAAGAAAAAGAATAAGAAACTCAAAGGCGTAGCATCCAATGTTACTAACAAATTCAGAATGAAATACATAATTGTAAATAGTATTCCCCTTCGGCCTTAAATATTCATTGACCTGGAATGTTGCAACTGGACCACTGTCCATGCTTATATCCCATAGCTGAAATCAGTTACAATCATATTTAAAAAAAAAGAAACTAAATACTAGAAACAGTTGATTCTCAAAATTGCACAAGGATTGTAACATGGATATCAAAAGCTCATTGCTGATTATCCTAAAAAAAGAAACAATTGAAAACTTGAAGATAAACGACTAAAAACAACTGTAACCTTAAGAGTCATGTAATCACGACTGAGAATGTGTCTTCCATCCTTTCCAAATTTAATATCTGAAATTACTGAGAATGTGTCTTCCATCCTTTCCAAATTTAATATCTGAAATTGACGCAATGATCTCAGTGGAAAAAAGATCTCGAACCTGGTGCTTCATGTCCAAATTTAATATCTGAAATTGACGCAATGATCTCAGTGGAAAAAAGATCTCGAACCTGGTGCTTCATTCTCCTCAAACCTGGTACATGCAATTAGCCATGACAGTAGCAAGGAAGCAAACAACTCAAAATAAGAATTCAGTAAGTTTTTGTTGAAACAAGAAGTCCACCCAATTACATGTCACTGTATAAAAGTTCAAAAAAAAAAAAAACAATAGATCACTTACAACATTGAGTGGTTATCACACAGTGCTGATTGTCGCAAATCAATAAGTCGTATAGAGCCCTTAGAGCTACTATATGCTAATGTGTTACAGTGCGTAGGATGGAATTCTCCGGATGTTATCACCTTTTGGAAACAACCTAAAAGTCTTAAAATGACGGGTAACAATTTTCAGCATGCCAAAGACCTCTGCCATTTACAGTCGTATTAAACATGAGAACTCCAAAAAGTTGGGTTTACCTATGTCTAAGCACTTGGAATAGTAAAAATTATAATTGAGAAACAAATTTCCATTCATGTTTCAAAAACATCTGACTTGCACTTAGAATATCTGAGGTCAGATCCTAGGACAATGCTGAACATAATCCACAAATGAGAGGCATATATGAATCTATGACCGTTAAATAGTCCCTTACAGTTATGGACTCAAATAGAAGTGCAAGGCATGATGGTTATGAGTTATGTTTATGTAAATGTTTGTGCATATAAGCAAGCATGCACAACATGTACAAACAGCAGTAACCATTGCGTTCATCCAGATTATGCATGTGTATGCCAGCATACTTGCACCATAAAATCTTTGGTGAATGACAACATACTGCGGGTAGAATGGGAACTCCAGTGCTACAAAACGTGAGAATTGCATACATGTCATGATAGCACAGGAAGTAAGATAATGAAATATAATATAGAATAGTTTAACAGATGAAGAGAACTTAAAAAGAATGAAGCAAACAATATGGAGAAATAAGAGAAATCAGGAGAATAGCATACTTGTAAAGGGTCATGTATCTTCAAGAATAAATAGAAACTGATTCATCGAATCTAAAGCCAAGACAACAGATGAGTGATAACAAGGTATGGCATATGCATTGATAAGATAGCCATGACAACATATGAACTACTAACAAATTTAAGCCATAAGACTTCTTCAACAGTGGTATCAGCAAAAGCGACACATGACCAGTAACTACTCGAAAAGTTTGTACCAAATGAATAGAAGGTTAGGACGTAAGTCTTCATAGGAATATGCTAATGAGGAAAAATATGTCCGGCACCATAAATGGGTCACTGATATGAACTCTCCAAAAGATTTACCTTTAGTTCCTGACAATTGACAAGAATTCTAAAAATGCTGTTAGGATCTGTTCGAGCATCTGAAAATCCTCGCAAGAGCAAGCTAGGATTAACTTTCCATAAATTATGGAGAATGTTGTTCTTCATAGGATCATTTAAAAAAATAGGGAAAACAGCGGAAGATACTTCGTACTGGAGGAGATTATAGGTAGACTGGCAAAAACAAATGAATCTAGTTTTTTTTATTAGCATCAACTGGAGTGCAAAAGTAAAATGGAGAAACAAAACTTAAACCCAAGGAAAAAAGGATCACCTACATTAATCTGAGCAACTCCAAGAAGTAAAACATCGGGAAATTGATTAAGAGGGTGCTCAATAATTAACCAGACAGAGCTTGCATGGCCACTCTCAGCTAATTGGCATAATACATCCAAAAGGTCTAGGCAGGACCATGCCTGATTACCAACTCCATTAGAAAGATTAGCTGAATCTGTGTATGTCTGAGAAAACAGTCAAACATTAGCCAGATGTAGCAGAAAAAGCAAATTATATGACACTTAAAATAAAAATTACCAGGTGTCTTGAACAATGTGCAAATGTAAATACATCAGGTGGTGCAGACACGACATGTCTCAGAAAAGATAATTGTCCCTCTGCATTCTGCCAGACTAAACCACAAATAGCATGGAGGGGAAAAGGGGCTTGGATAGTTGGTGTTGGTCAAGTCAAAGAGGAACATGCTAATACTTATATACTATTCAGAGTAAATTGAGGAATTTAAAGATACCTCACAAGCTTTATTATATATAGACATCAGAAGAGAAAATGATGTTTCGTCGGGAATGTTGAAACCTTCATGATCAAGATTTTCCATAACACAAGTCCAATATGTTTTAGGAGCCTGCATGTAAATCATCAATTAAAAATGAGCTACTAATCTTCACAAGCCCTAGCATGCTTGACCATTAAATAGTGGAGGGGAAATATAACAGACGGGATCCCTCACCAGCTGCTTAATCGAATCTACAAGGACATCAACATTCTAAGTGTTTAATGATGATGGATCAACAGTTGCGCTGCCACCAAATGCTGAGTAGAATGATGAATGAATATTTTGAGCATCATTGAGACCAACATGAGAGCGAGCAATCGTGCCAAGTAACTTTTACACGTGCAATGCACGTGGTAAATTTTTTTATTATTTATTTAAAATTTATAAATTTATTAAGTGAAAGATTTGTTATTATATTATTGAATGTGAGCAATGGATCAAACATATAGACATTCAACATTTGAACAATGAAATTACATTTATTAATTGATTGGGCGATAGTACACTGGTTGCATCTATAACATGATCGATCAATCAAATACCGTCACAAGAATATACCTAATAGTAATGTTTGATCATGTGACTGTAAAACCAAACTCATGGCATTAGAAGTTTGACTAAACCTTTGCAATACCTAATGTGTGAGTACATATATTCACACATGAAAATTTCACAATCCCATATAAATTCTAAAACACTCAATGAACTTTATCCTTCCCTTTAAATATAACATGTCATCTTTAGCATTCTCCATATTAAACCACCACACTTTATGCTGAAGATTCACAAGAGAATCACTTGCTACCTTTGCATTTGAACTCTTTTTTGAATCAACAAACTTTAGTTCTAATCTGTATAAAGCACGGACATCACATATATCATCGTCATCCTTACCTTAATAGTCTTATCATCACCACATATGATAATAGACAGTCTCTTATTGGGATGCAAAAATGCACTGTCAAGCTCTTATTGGGTTGCGAAAGTGCAATGTCATTGACACACCTACATGAGCATCAATTTATGCAGGCGGAACATGTGAGTGAGTGATATATGGTTGCCTACACACATCAAAATTACAACTCGGCTCCAATTGTTGAATGAGTTCTCCATTAGGAATATAAGCATACGTCTGTATGAGATGTTTATAGAATGCAACACCTAGCAGAGAGCAGAGCAAAAGTTATCAGTGAGAAAAATCTCATTGCCCCCCCTCCCCATAACGAAAGAAGGAATCCATCTATAAATGGAACATCATTAAATAAGAAAAGCATTTGAATTAATCAATACCAATAACAACACCATCAGGGCTCCAACGGTTGACATATATTGTTGCATCTTTCATCAAGTCTGCCTAAATTTGGCGCAAGTTATATATTGAGGAATAGATCGAGATGAGAAAATCCGACAAAACGCACATGAATTAGAACTATAATGGCATCATGTTATGAAGTTTTGTTTGGAAAGGTAGAGTTGAAGTAGATAACGGTAGAGGCACTGAACAATCCTGGACATCCCAAACCTTAAATTTCTTGTGTGCTAGCCTTTCTAGTGTACTCAGTACTATGTAAACTAAATTGGAATGGATAGGTAAGTAAATAAGATATGTTGCTGTTAAGTGCTAGAGAATAGCTTTCTAACTTGATCACCATGGCTGATACAGCAAGCTAAGTGGAAGTACCTTGGTAGATCAAAGAAATATAAAACTACATTCAATGTGCAAATCATCCAAGTTATATGGAAGAAAGCTAAGAACGAAATAAGAGGTGGTCACAACGAGATCTCTTTGATTTTAAATTACAATTAAAAATTCAAATTGGATGTTTCAAGACTGGGTTTCACGAGATTTTTACCAATAGTTGACACCCTTTTTCGTGGTAAAAGAAATTTTGACAATTTTCTGCAGACCTCAGTTTTTGGTTGCATGTAAAATCTACAGATTTCTTTCCTTTATGGAATATTTACTGAGGTTAGGATGAACATATCTTTCTTCATATAACATATCAAAAAAATTGTATTATCTTGTCAATACGTTTATCTCCTTGCAAGAGGAGTAACAGACTGCATGCAAATGAACATAGTTTCTATACTCTAGTTATCATTTCTGTTTTGAGAAAGAAACCAGCATGCCATAACTCACCCCATATAGCGTTAACAATAAGGATGAAGTTTACAGATAAATACATTTAAAAAAAAGTGTTTTTCTACTGCAGATCTTCGAAACTAATGCAGGAGGAACTAAAGAGATCGTAGATCACAGAGTAACTGACCTTCTACAACCTGTAGGCCAGGAAGGAACTCAGGTGCTTGCACAACACATTCAATATCTTCTAAGCAAACCGTCTATAAGGAAAAAGATGGGAGCAAATGGGAGAAGAAAAGTGCAGGAATAAGTACTTGAAGAATCAGACCTATGAGAGCCTTGCCAAGGTCTTATTCATGTGCATGAAGCCTAAAGCTTGATGCAATTCTTTCGATGTTATATTAACCGATGGGATTTCTATTGGTTGATGCATAGGGTTTTTACAAATTTTATCGGCAAAAGAGGGCTAGAATTGTACTCTATGCATTAACTGTTGTATTGATATATCCCTGTGAACTAAGATTAGTTTCCCAGAAGGTAATAGGAATCATATTGCCATTTAGAGTTTTAAAAGATGGAAAATATGGTCGTATTAAGATTTAGAGTTCTAATAGATGTAAAACCTGGTCATACTAAGTGATACTTTATATGATTTTCAGACTGGAATCTGATTTAGTAATTCTATCCGTATTACATTTTTTACTACTTTGGTGTAGGTATTATAAGATTCAAGTATCTTCCAAACGTAAAACGATATGACCTCAGGTTGTGTAATTCATGAGAAAGAAGTTGGTATATTGTGTTTTAATAATATCAAAATAGTAGACAAAGTGTATAGTAATTAATAGTATATTATGCTCTCTATAAGAAATGTTTGATGTTGTGGATGGAAACCCAAGCTCATGCATTGGGTATGGATGGATTGCCACTTGTCATCCAACCTGCAATTGCACTTGCTGATGGAGAAACAACATGCTAAAATGGTTGAATGGACGAAATATCACAAATTAAGAATCAAAGATTTTTAAACCTTAGAGAGGATATGGAAAAGCAAGAAATATTTCACAATTGTGTCCTCACTTACGCTATTAGTACGTAGAGGAAGAAATGGCCCAGACTTAGGAATTGGCCCTACAAGGGGACCATTGGTTGATGGCGGCGGCCTTGCTCCGTTAGTAGGAGCACACGTGTGATTCGTAGAAGGTGTTTTAATGTCAGGTTTGGGTTGAGGGTTCTTGCAAAGCTGATGTTGCCAATTAAGACTAAAAGCAATACACATATAATAAGCATAGTAATTAATTAGCTAATACAAGTTCATGAAATAAGTAAGTAAATAGATAAATAGTGGTCATGTATTTTAGCCTTGCCTGTATAAACCAGTTGCATCGCCTCTCTCCAAAACTACACATTTCAAATGAGAGAACATAACTGATGATCTAATACTTTCATTTCATCTAAAAGGAAAAATGCAAGGAGAAAAAAAAAATCTCATAAAAGGTTTACACACTATATCACGGAACTCTAGCCGAATGTGTGTCACATTAGTCTTATGAATGTCATTACCATCGGTTCCTCTTTTTTATAGTATTTTTTGAGACCACAGAACAAACTACAGTAAGATTAAGATATTGGAAAAGCCGAAAAGAAACTAAAGATAAGCATTTTACATTTTTACTCTAATTGTTGGAACTGAATGACCTACAACAAATGGACTTCGGTAAGATTAAGATATGGTAAAAGCACTTAGAGATAAGCACTTTATACTCAATGATGAAATTGAATGGCCTGTACGTTTACTGAATTGTGAGTCAAGAAAACATTCTTGAATTCACAACAATAGCATTATTTATTAATGTATGTTCTGAAGAGTACTGGATGATGGTTGTTCAATAATTTTTGGAACCATTCATTACAAAAGAAGCTTCCAATTATTTATACAATTGGTATATGCTCAATATTATTATGACCAAGAAAATCAATTTGAAGATATTTCCAAAGCGATAGTATTGTTGATAGGATATGCACATTAACAAAGAATTGTCAATTATCACCAGTGACTTGGATAGAAAGATTCCCAGAGCTAGCATCCATAAAGTCATAAGTGTAATTTTATCTAACAATTTGGAGTTAAGTACTATCCTTCAAGAAAATTTATATCAATTTCAATAGAATCAAATTGAACTTCACATACCTTAAGAGCATGTGAAAAGCCAGATTGGTAAACTGAATTCGTAGCAATCTCACATATATCACATGCACTCACCTTCCAAAACTGTTAAAAGAAAAGTAAAATTTAACATCTCACAGGTACAATATAAAGAAGAATCATGAGAAGGAGCTTTATTGAAGTTGCAATGCTGTATTCCTCCACCAATGGTTCTTTAGTAAAACAGATTTGCAATGAGTTATCTGTTGGCAAAGAAACATTAAGGCTCATAAGAAAAACATTGGAAAAGGTTTTTTAATGATAATCTAGAAATAAGGAATTGTTGCTCAATGGAGACATTGCGAGGAAATCTGGGCAATAAAAAAAATGACCATTAGCTTTACCTTTGAAAGACCTAAGCATACAGTAGTACAACATTTTCAAAAAAACTGCAGCCCACATGCAAAACTTATGGAAATAATAACCTTGAACATTTACAAAACAAAATGCTAATGAGAGTAAAGCATGTACAAATAGTGAAACGGTCCAGCTAAGGTAAACTGCTAGCAAGAGATGCCAAAAATTATTTGAGAAAGATAATACAAATACTGCAGCACAGGAGACATTCTCAGTTCGATTCCATGAACAATGTTGTGAGCGAGAACATCAAGGTGATCAATATCACCATCATGCCAAACAAAATAAAATGAGAATAATTGCTCCACAGAAGGAAGTAAATATAGATAACCTAAATAAGACGGGTTTGATGGAGAAAATTAACTTAAAATGAAGTATGCATGGCTATATTCATCAAGGAAATAGAGGATTTGCGCAACAATTTAGATAAAGTATTCAAAAAGGAAGTAAATATAGATTACCTAAATAAGACGGGTTTAATGGGGAAAATTAACTTGTCTTAAATAATAGTGATCAAGCCGAAGAAACTTCTGTGGTCATTTCCCCCTCAAAAATTTCTAGTCTAGTGTTGACAGGCTTTTAAATGATCTTCCCGTACCATGCCTGCGGAAATCAGTATTGTCTCAGTAATAGGAACTAAATGTTGCAGCAGTATCTTAATATATTAAACTTGCTAAAAATAAAATAACAAGTTGTGTCATACATTAATACACGTGCAACCTGTTCTCTATGACTAAATCTTATAATACATAAAACACACACAAAAGATTTACAAAAGCAACTTAAAGACAACAAAAAACAAACAATTTTAAAAGTGTATTTGAAAAAAATTTAAGACAAACATGAACCTCTTTCTCTTTCTTTCATTTTCATTTTTATAATTTTCTGAAAAGTTCTATCCAACACACTTCATGCGTGTGTACATCCAACTATATTTTAGATTCTTATGTTGCAAACTTCATTGTGCATGCATAAGCAAGAACACACCGTGATACAAGTAATGCAATACCATGATGAGTGGCTTTATGAAAAAACAGAAAAGAAATACATAGCAAAGGGATTGTTTTTTATTTAACAATCAACCTTTTAGATGATCAATATCTGTCAATGAGATCATTTCCAACCAATATCCCAATAAAAAGCAAAATTTTGAAGCAAAATGATGACGTAGAGAAATGTTGCATGCATATCTTGAGGTTTGTCTTCTGACACCCAATACTTTCAAATTACATATTAATAGGTCGGTATGCAAAATCTGCAAATAGCTTAACAAACAAACATGTCATGTTATATGGATATCCCAGATTATTCTTCACATATGCCTAAAATACAAAGTGATGAAACATGAACTCATTTAGAGATCTTCCCAATCTTAAAGTGGTTGTAAAATCTGTTCAATAAAAGCAAACATAAAAAGAAAAATATAGAAATACTTACCCAAATAAACCTGCTTCCCACTGTCCCTGCTCAAGTAAAAAAAAGAGGAAAAAAAGGAACAACCTTCTTCAAATTCCACATCAAATTCACAAAAAATCAACTTTCAAGCTACATTCACACATCAATCGTGAAAAGGATTAAGGAATTCTACCTATATAACTCCAAATAAAACATATTTGCAAACGTAGCCTCCAAAAGTATATATACCTATTAATTTAGCTCCCAATTCTAACACATTAAGCTAAACTACCCCCAATGTCGTATTTTTCTCATATTAAAGATCTAAAGAAGTAACAATATCTCACAATCAATTCATAATAAATAATGATATTCAAAGGTCGAACTAAATAGTATCTGTGTGATTTATTTGAACGAAACCATGTGATCGTAATGATCAGTAAACGCGAATCTAAAATATAGACAGAGTAACATGAAAAAAAGGAGGTTAAGATCTCTATACATTTTCTGATGGTCTCGATCTCATCGCAGCTGCGCCTGGCGTCATTGATGGCCTTCTCGTCCTTCTTGGCGGCGGCGTTGGGGGCTTTCTTGCGGACCACCACCGGTTCCTAGTTCTGAGAGATCGGCTCCACTCCAGCCATGATTACTTCTTATCGAAGGCGATACGATCACCGACGACGGATTTTTAACGAAGATGAAGAGCAAGAGCGAATGATATGATCTTTTAAAGGAACGAAGAGTTAGGGCTTTACAGCTTCTGATTTGTGAGTAACGGAAAAAAGGGACCTTTCTTAGTTAATGAAATGAAAGATGAGGATAACTTTCTTATATTTACAATAGTTGAAAAGTAATTTGGGTTATAGTTGAAGGGTAATTTGGGGTACGAAAAGTTTTTCTAGTACTCCCTCTTTTAAAAGGTAGATGATAATGGCAAAAAACAACCATATTTGGTCTTTTGACCAAAATACCAAAAAAAGGGTTAATCAACATTTAAGGGTATTTTGATCATTTATCTAGGGGGCTGCCTCTATAAATAGAGGAGGTTTTTATTTATTTTTCTCATCCAAAACTCATCTACTTCTCTCTAATACTCTCTTATACTCTCTAATACTCGCTTTTCCTCTGTAATTCTTCAATCAAATGGCTTTCTCCTTTGATTATGAAGGGCAAAACCCAACTTCCGTTCTTGAAATGTGTCCTAATACTCTTACTACAGGAGCTACAGCTACTCCTCCTACTCCTACTGATGTTGATCACGACTCCGGTGGCGACAATTCTGCACCAAGAGCTCCTAAAAGGCCGAGATTAGATGTGTGAATTTTTTTCGAGAAGATAGACGTCACCAGAGATGAACACGGTAGGTTTCTCACCCAGAAGGCTAAGTGTGCGTTGTGCGGTCATATTTTTTAAGCTCATCATAAGAGCAACACCAACCACCTCAAACGCTATTTAGATAAACACAACAAAGTCAGACGCCTCAAGGTGATATCCGACAATCTTTACTCTCCCAATCCTCTTCTTCTGGTAGTCTCGGTAGTTGGAATTATGACACAGTCTGAGCCAGGAAATGCGTCATCATGTTTATTATTCTTAAAAACCTTTCTTTTAAATTAGTGGAAGATGATGAATTTGAATATATGTTTACAGATGATTTTTATCCCGTATTTAAAAAAATTTCTCGTCAAACTTATCAACGTGATATTTTAAAATATTATCAGGAGAAACAAGCAAAAATAATTTCTTATTTTTAAAGTTTAAACTTTAAATTTTATTTAACTTCTGATATTTTGACATCTAGAGCACAAACTTATTATTTATATATCACATCACACTAGATTGATGATAATTGGTAAATGTTTAAAAGAGTTATTTCTTTTATTGTATTTGAAGAGTCACATACTGGTATTAATATTACAAATTTAACAATTGAAGAACTTATAAAATTAAAAATTTTAGAAAGAATATTCTTTCTTTCACTTGATAATGCAAGTAATAATAATATAGCTATTGATTATATCAAAACATCTCTATTATTTTCATGTCATGGTGATATTTTTCATATTAGATATGTGTGTCACATTTTAAATTTAATTGTTCAAAGTGCATTTGGTGAAGTTAAATTCATGATAGAAAAAGTTAGGACAATAGCTTATGCTCATAATGCTTCTGAACAAAGAATTAAAAGATGGAAACAATTATGTAAAAGGAAAAATTTAAAATCCAGACTAATTCTAAAAGATGTTGACCATAGGTGGAATTCTACCTATGCAATGTTAAGTGTAGCAATAGAATATAATAAAATTATAAATGATTTTATTGCTTTCTATATTTCTAGTTCTAGCTCTGGTGGAATAGCTGAGGATGAATGGACGGTTATATGTAATTTAAAAGAAATGTTATAAATTTTTTCTGATGCTACTATGTTATTATCTGGCTGTTATTATCCAACCATTACTTTAGCCGCTTTACAAGTTTTAAATATTTAATTTTTTTAATAAATATAATATGGATAGTTATTTTGGAAATATAATTTTTCAGATGGAAAGTAAATTTAAAAAGTATTTTATGCCTATTCCTATTATTTTTGGTTTGAGGTTCTTATTGATCCATGTTTGAAGGATATTGCCCTTCGAAGTTTGTTAAATTCTTTGTACGGTAATATGATAATAGACACTGATGATGGTCAAACTATTACTATTCTTACTCATCATAATACTATTAGAAAATATTTTTAAAGATTATATGATGAGTATGCAGCTAGATATGATGTAACTACACATTAGTCTACAGCTTCTGCTTCTACGAACTCAAGTCGGGGTAAAAGTGTGAGTTTTGATAGAGAATCAATAGCAGCTGAGCTAATTGGTAGATCCGAACTTGGATCATCAGCAGAGGTTTATGAAATTGATCAATATTTAACTGCATCTTTAGTTAAATGTCAAAAAAATAGTTTAGATATTTTGCAATGGTGGAAAGTATATGGAACAATTTCATATCCTATACTTTCCATCATGGCTCATGACTTACCAACAGTGTAGGTTTCCATGGTAGCTTTGGAATCCGCCTTCAACACAGCAGAACGTTTGATCGACGATTACATGATATCGTTAGATCCATATATCGTACAGGCGGTTATGTGCCTACAAGATGAGTAGGTGTCAACCTAGTTAGGATGTATTCATCTATTGTGATGCGACGAATTCCAAAATAAATTTATAATTATAGATGATTAACTGATTATTAATAAAGAAGTTATTTTTATCATTTTAATTTTTATAATTTTTTGTATTTGTAAATTATGTAATTACAAGTGATTAATAATATGATTGTTTTTATTAAAAATTTGTTTAATTTTGACTATGTATTCTTAAAATTTTAAAGAAAAAAAAACGGGCCGGCCTTGTGCTCGGCCCGCTCAGACGCCGGGCCCGAGCCAACCGGGTCCGGCTTCGTTTTGCCTGGCCTGGGCCTGGTTTTTTGGACCGGTCGGCCGCTTGGACAGGGCTAATTATATATATATATATATATATATATTATATTAATATATATATATATATATATAGCTATATATATATTAATAATATATAGTATATATATATAAGTATATAACCAGGGAAGTACGGATGCTAACGTGCTTTCGTGGAGATTAATCAACGATATTATCATGTTAGCACAATAACTTCATAATTATTTAGGAAGAGCTAATCTTCCAAAATAAAAACCAACGCCCTTTCCTACAAAAGGTAAATTCTAAACAAAGTTCTTATTGTTCTCCCTAATTCCATCGGGTCCTTGATTGTAGAAAAAGCTTGGACTAATAATAGCAGTTTACATTTGTGTACCCTGCAATCAAATATTTTTTTATATAATTTTTATTTTAATAATTAATATCATTTATGGGATTCAATGAGAAGACTTGAATGGTGAATTATAGATTTTTTTCCTACAACTAAGAATATAGAGGATCTCTATCCAATTCAATTCTAGCTTAAAAGTAGCAATCACCTACATCCTTTATTGTAGAGATTCCCAAAAACTCATCAAAACTCTTCACTAGGTAGACCCCATGAATGAGATTAATTGTGTAAATAATATTAAAGTACTTTTAATTGTGAGTCCCACTGAGATAAGCCAATAATATTAGTCCATCTAACTAATTGTAGACATTCTCCACAATCAAAATTGTAGAAAATCCGAAACTTGGCCCCCCAGTGACCATAAAATCAATACTTCATTTTATTCACATTTTTTTGCCCCTTGGTAAGGGGATCTTTGATTAGGGAGAGTTATAACCAGAGTGACAGTCCGAGTTCAAATCTCAAAGGACCGCCCTCTCAGACATTGCACTTCTTTAGGACCTCCACCTAACCAAGAAAATTCTAGGAATTGAGACTCACAAATAGTCCCACGCAACACAGATACGCACAAGCCCGAAAATCGAATCCAGGCACTTTTAGGTACCGTTTGGCAAAAGGTTAAGTGAGGGGTTAAGAAGACTTAACCTATTCTTAACCCGCCAAACACAAAAAATCTATATAATAGTTAAAGTGAGTTAACCCTCCATAATTTGCCAAACATAAAAAATATAGAATGGTTAACCCGTCTAGAAGGATTAAAATAAGTTAACCCCTCAAAATGAGGGGTTTACTAAGGGCTTGTTTGGATTGAGGGGAATGAGGGTGAAGGGAAGTTAGGGGAACCATTCACCTCCATTCACCTTATTTGGGAACACTTAGGAGGTGAAGTTAATTCACCCTAGTTCCCCTTGGTTCACCCCCTAATAGTATAAAATTTGTTACCCCCCAAATTGGGGTGTAACCAAGGGGAAGGGAACTCCCTTCCCTTCCCTTCCCTTCCATTCTCTCAGTTTCCCTTAACTTCCCTTCACCCCCTACAAATCCAAACAGGCCCTAATACTCCTATTTAGAAGGATTAAGAGTTAACACTTCTAATTATAAAGAAAATAGTCAAAATCATTGTTATTCCCAAACACTAAAACTGATCACAATGACTAAAATAAAACTTATTTAACGGGTTAATAATTTAGTCCTTCATATTATCGAAAGAGCTAAGTACATTAATCCTTCTTTTTAACCCCTCTTCCTTAACCCTTTTGCCAAACGAGGCCTTAATGTTCGCATTGATACACTCGACCCACCTTAGCCACCAACTCGCGGTATAATAACAAACTGAAAAATTAAAAGAAAAGTAAGAAAACTTTTTGAATAGCATAGACTTGATGGGTTACGTACCAGCATAGGATCCTCAGTCTATTAAACATACCCCTTTATCCGTTTTCATTTAGAATGCAGAATGTGAAAAAGTAATCCTTTTTGAGTTTCTTTAGCGAACGTATGAATATTACTCAAGGGGGAGAGTCCATCCACTGGATGATGATGAAGCAACTTCATTAGTATGGCAGGAATTGTTCTTTGATTAAGGATACACCGCACGCAGAAACATTTGTCGGTTCCCTGCTGTTCTTTACCTTCTATAAGTAATATATGTTGTCAATGTTGCTAGCCACGACAAGCGTGTACTTTCTTTAGGATTGCTATGCAGTTGAACCCAATTATCAAAGACGGAGTTCGTTAGTGAAGACGAAGCTCGTCAGACGAAGTCAGTGAAGGCAAAGTTTGTCAGGAGAAACTCGCTATACTGCAAAGCTTGCCTTATAAGACGAATCTCGTTGTATATTGAGGCTCGTCCAATCTGACGAACCTTGCCATGCAACGATGCTCGTTGTCCATAGAAGATCCAGCTGTAACGGATCTGAAGACTTAGTTAGCCACGTGGGCTAAACTTCAAGAGCACGTTACGCCCCATTAACTAACATGGGCTGAATTGAAGGAGACAGTTACGCCCTCTACCCACAATTCAAACACGTCAGTTACGTGCTACGAACTCTATAAATAGCCATAAGCGGCTATGAAGAGGGGGCTTTTGGAAGATTTTTAGTCATTGCGTGAATAGAGGTCAGTATCTGCATTCTCGTGATCTAAGCCACCATCAGAAGCTTTTTGTGATCTTGATCTGATCGTCAACGGGAAGCAATCTTGGCTTGAGCATCGAGAGAAACATCCTTTCGCCACTAAGAATCAACTTTAAACAAAAGAGAAGTCAAATTAATCTTCTCTTCCTCTGTAATCGAGAGAGAGTGATTGTAAGGGATTCATACCAAGCGATCAAACCCATTTTTAAAACAAGAAATTCAATCAATTCTAATTTTTCAACCCTACAGTGAACAATCTTTGGATAATATTTCTCATAATAGACTTTCTTAAATTCTTCCCAAGATATTTGATTAGCACCATCTCCTAGAATTCTCTGTTGCATTTGCCACCAGCCATATGCACGTCCTTTTAGCATATATATTGCATAAGCCACTTTTTCTCCATCAGGACACTTCTTGTAAGTAAAGACTTTCTCCATTTCTGTGATCCAGTCTTCAGCTATGATAGGATCAATACTTCCTTCGAAGGTATGCGGCGTCAACCTCTTAAACTTCGCCATACCACTTCGTAATCGAGGATGATCAATGTCTCGAGATTCTTATTGTTTGTTAAGTTGTTGCTACTGATTTTGCATCATAGAGGTGAGACTTTGCATATTCTGCAACATAGCATTGGCATCCATTTGATTTCTCCAGAACTAGATCAATGTATATTTCTACCACCAAACATTTGCCTCAAAGTCTGATGCAAATCACTTTCTCGAGTTGCATTAGTGTTCGTGTTGTTCCTATCCATCTAGTTATAAAGCAAACAAATAATATATCAATAACCCCTAAAAAATTCTAAAATTTTATTTCTAAACGCTACTATCTATAGACTTCTAAGCCTAGAACTTCTAAACCTAGGCTCTAATACCACAACTTGTCACGCCCCCAAAATGCACAGTTAATTTTGAGATGCATGACAATGGCAACATGTGCACAAGCACATGCTAAGTCTGTGGTGTACTTCCATATTACAATAAACTTTGTTTTAAAAGAAGGTTTATTGACAAATAAAGAAGTCTCAGAGCAAAATTACATTATAACAAGTTCACTCTAATGAGTCAAAAGACTCTTACTACATATGCATAATAGCATAACTAGAATAATTATAACTTCAACATAAAACACTCTAAAAGATTCTTCTCATGTTCCAAAGCTCCGAGGTTTGATAAAGCTATCTAATTTTTATCCGAAAAAGATTTAAAAAACAACGGGGTGAGTTTACACTCAGAGAGCAGAAAACTAATCATTAGCGGATCAATCAAGTTTAAGAATTTATCAATACTAAAATTTAAATAAGCTATCGTCAAAAAGAACGATTGAGAAATGAATAATATTTCGAATAAGAGGAATTTCCAAGAATAGCATGTGACATTGTCATAAAAGAATATTCACAAATTTAAGAAATAATACAAATGAACACTAAATACTTTTAAAACTATAATTATCAATCTAAATTCACAATTGCAAAAATTCCTCAGTTATCACACTAAGGCTACAAAAACTATAGCCCAGTAGCATGTGAATACGCATCAAATCACTATAAGTTAACCCGGGGACAAAATGTACCTAGCACTACCATAGGTTGCCCGAATGCCACTTCACTTTTGCCAAAAAGGACACTTTAACACTGGTCGGTACATGTAATACCATATGGTAGGCTTAAACAAATCACTTCACTCTATAGTGGACTTCTGAGGATTTTTAACATTTAAAACACTTTTTTTACTCAAAGTATCGCTCATAATTTTCACTTATACGAAAAGCATTATAAATGCTTAAACACATTTGCAACCTTTTCTCATATTAATTTCATGAAAATAGAATATTGATGAATCTAAACGAATAGATAATTTATTTTTGTTAAATAGAACTCTTTAATAAATATATTTGAATAGTAAATTTGAAATGATATATTTTCATTAATCTCATATACTAAACAATATTTATCTTGTAAAAGATAAATAGCTATCACATTCAAAATTGTTAACAATTACTATAAATGAACAAAATAACATGTCTGATCAATCATTTCTCTATACAAAAATAAAATTATCATTTAAATAATATATAATAGGAAATAACTAATGATAAGAATTCTACTCACCTTCAAAGATCTTGTAACAATTTGGAGAACCATACTCCAAGATTCTACTCCTCGATCAAACCTATAATCATACAATATGCATAAAAACTTAAAATTCTATACTCAAACTATTTTGGGTATAAAACTAATATTTCTAGTTTCTAGGGGGTTTTCTAAAATTTATTTCTACCCTTCTTTAAACAGAACTTGCCTAACAATAACTTTTTCCAGTCTTTTTTCAACCATAAATCATTTTTACTTAGGCCTGTTCGAAATTCTTACATGATTCAGAGATTTAAATAATTTTTTTTCTTTCCTCATTATCATTTGGATCTATATACAAACTAAAAATCTTTCGAGGGTCCCAAAATAATTTTTCTTATTTAATTAATTTCACTTTTTCTCTCTCTCCTTTATCACTTTCTTTCTCTCTAGATCTCTCTCTTTCTGTCTTTCTCTCCATATCTCTCTCTCTCTCTCTCTCTCTCTCTCTCTCTCTCTCTCTCTCTCTCTCTTTCTCTCTCCATATCTCTCTCTCTCTCTCTCTCTCTCTCTCTCTCTCTCTCTCTCTCTCTCTCTTTCTCTTCTGATACCTCTCTTTGTTTCTCTCTTGATCTTTATCTCTCTCTGTTTCTCGCCCTCCTCTTCCTCTTTCTCCATGGTGGCAGGAGGGCGACAAGGATCGTCGACGGCCAGAAGCGGCCGACGGTAAGACCCCCACCGGATCTAGGTTAGTAATTTTTTTCCTCGTCGACGGCCAGAAGCGGCCGACGGTAAGACCCCCACCGGATCTAGGTTAGTAATTTTTTTCCTACAACTTTTCATAACTAACTAGTAAAGACATACAATTGAGTCACTAACCTTTTGAAGCTTAATCCTCTTCTTCTTGCCTCTGTTCCCAACGTTTCTCCCTCTTTGATTTCAATTTTTTTTTGAAACTGATAACTTGGGTGAAATAGGGTATCCATGGCTCTTGAGTTCATAACTAGTTTTGGGCAATTAATTATACATGTTCAGTTACAAGACTTTTGGATTTCCACTTTCTAACAACTCTTCATTAACTAAAAAAAAACAACCGGTACTCTACAATACTTGCTCAAAAATATACCATAGAATGTTGGTACGTCAGAAGCACCAGAGGACGGATCAATGCTCTGGCTTGAAAGAAATCCTGAGTGAGTCTGATGGAATCTATCAACACACTCAAACTTGAAAGTGAGTCATCTCTCCTGTCAACTACCGGAAGTTGGCCAAAGGAATTGAATCTGATGATGAACACTCAGCCATCGTAGAATCTCAATCTTCTAGCTCTTCTGTAGAACACGAGAGCTCCGTTTATATGGCAGGATATCCTAATGATCTTATGAAGAGACTTGATGAGCAGCAAGCCATGCTCAAAGCACAACATGAAGCCATCGATGAACTCTGTGTCTTAATGGCTCAAATTATCACAAACAAGGCCAAGTCTAAAAAGGTAGACTCGTCGCCTCAACATGAATCCTCTTGAAGAGCAATGTCATCTTCATCAAAGGGGAAAGAAAAAGCGAACGAGACTTCGAATCAAGAAGCTCACCACATAGAATCTTCCTCTGAAGATGGGAAAGAAGCCGAGAATGAGCAGAATCCTCGATCGGCTAAGATGGAAGAACTTGAAGCTCGCCTCAATGCAATTACTAACAGAAGCGAGCTCCAAGAAGAGGGAATTATGAGGCCTTACCCCGCCGAATGGGATGCAGCCTCTTATCCTCCAAAATTCTAAGTCCCAACTCTACAATCTTTCGATGGAACGAGATCACCGAATCAACACTTCTATTATTTTAAGTCACTGACTAGAAATATAGTAGCAAATGATGACGTGTTGACTCGATTGTTCATTGGCACCCTCAAGGGGGTCGCCTTTGAATGGTTCATGAAACTGCCTGTGGGATGTATCCAGAAGTGGGCAGATCTAGAGAGACTCTTCCTGTTAAGATTCTTCGAAGATGACACAGAAGTCTCTATCACTACACTTCTTGTCACTAAGCAAAAGAAGGGAGAGCCCATCAAAGCCTTCGTTGAGAAGTCCCGAAGCGTGGCTCTTCGATGTCCGACAGGTATGACACAGTCTACTCTGGTGGAAACCTGTCGACATAACTTACAGACTCAACTCCTAGCCCAAACAGGAGTTGCAAAGTGCCGCTCCAGGAAACAACTAGTTTCTCAAGGTGAACAGGCTCAAGAAATAGTTGTCAGGGTTGAAGCTGAAGAAGAAAGTAAGCAGAAACAACCTGCGTAATTGGTCCAAGCCTAATCTTCTCGGTCAAAAGGGAAAGATACTATAACTACTAAAGTCAATCCCCGGCCATCACCTGCCAAGGATAAAGTGTCGGATCAGCAAAGAGTACCTAAGCAATACTCCTTCAGGAGCATGTGGTCTCTTTATTCAAGCTACTTCAGAAGAGTGGCAAGCTGAAACTCCCTGAAGTTAAAAAGCCCGAAGAAGTGGGGAAGGTAGATGATCCAAACTACTGCCTTTACCATAGGACGTTAGGACATTCAACAAAGAGATGCTACATCTTCAAATATATCCTACAGCCTTTGATTGAAGCTAAAGTGCTCAAGCTGAAGCCAAAACAGAAGACTATATCTACCAACATGATAACGGTTCAATTCGGGAATTTCCCACCTATTGCAGCTCCTGATGGCGTTGTCTCTATCCCTAAGAGAGAACTATACTTGAAAAATACTAACCCGCATGGTCAAAAAGATAAAGGATTAGTACCCCTTACTACTCCGAAAGGAGAGATAATGTGGTTCTATCCTGATCTACTTGATGTCCAGCAGTGGACAAGTGTGTCAGATAAAACTAGGGGAAAGAATGCCTAATCTTGGTATTCGCCTGGATGCTCATGACGAGATCATCTTCATTGAACAGTCATCTCACAAAATGGGCCATACTGTTATCACAGCACGAGATGTGATTTATACCTCGAAAGGCTGTTAAAGGACAAGCCTTGGCAAATTTCTTAGCTGACCATTCAACACCAGATTCTCCTAAGACGGAGTGAGGGTTGGTTACTTGGAATTCACTAGATTAAGAGTAACGAATTTTCTAAGTTATCATGTTCAATAAAATATCTCTGTCAACTGCAAAAATAATCCCCAACAGAGTTAAAATCCTAAATAGGAAGGACCCTTCGTAGTAGAGTCGGTCTACTCGAGTGGAACTTGTTGTTTTATTAATAAAAAAGGTGATAGGCTCATGATGTTAATTAACGAAAAATTTCTCAAGAAATATTACCCATGTAAATCATGAAGCTCCATTCTTCCCCTGCTAAGTCTTAGTCAAGACTGGGGGTTGATTATTTATTATTTCTCGAACAGAATAACGAATTATCAAAAGTGTCAAGTTAACAAAACAGCTCTAACAATATATGCACTTCAACGTGCACCACCACCAGAATTAACTTATCAATCTTATCCAATAAGATGATAAGACCACAAAGCTATTAATTTAATAATACACCTCTGATAGTCAATTTCTCCAAAATTCTCCCGCCAATCCTCTTTAACAGGACGACAGGTCCACAAAAAGCTATCAAGTTAACAATATAGCTCTGATAGTCAATTCTTCTAAAATTCTCCCATCAATCCACTCCAATAGGATGACAGGTCTACAAAAATATCATCAATTTAACATTACACCTTTGATGATAAAATTAACTTATTGACTCTCTTCAATGGAGCGATAAGTCTTCAAAAACCCCGTCAAGTTAACAATACACCTCTGATGACCAAAGAAACTTATCAAACCTCTTCAATAGGATGATAAGTCCACAAAGTTGCTCCAATCACAACATAACCTCGACAAGTTAACAATACACCTCTGACAACCAAATCAACTTATCAATCATCTTCAATAGGATGATAAGTTTACAAAGTTGCTCAAATCGCAACAGAACCCCTTTAAGTTAATAATACACCTTTGACGACCAAATTAACTTATCAACTCTCTTCAATAGAGTGATAGGTCCTCAAAAATCTTGTTCAAATCACAAGTGTGAAATATCAAGTTAACATTACACCTCAGATAATAAAATCAACTTATCAATCCTCTTTAATATGATGATAAGTCCACAAATTTCTGTTATGTTAACACCACACCTCTAACAGTTAAACCCCCGCGAACTTGTTCTTTTCAACAAAATGACAAGTGTTCATTGTCAAAGCGCAATGGTCATACCCGTGTTCTAAATTCCAAACGCGAGGGTCATTCTCGCATTCCAAATTCAAAACACGAGGGTCATCCCTGCGTTCCAAATTCAAAATGCGAGAGTCATCCCCGCGTTTCAAATTCCAAACGCGAGGGTCATCCTCGCGTTCTAATATCAAAACACAAAGGTTATATCTGCGTTTCAAAGGCAATATGCGAGGATCACTGTGGGCGTCACAAATTACCTATAAGTTCCCGGATACAGCTCAAGATGAAGAGGATATGATTAACGTTATCATCCGAGTCAAAGAGGATCATCTAATGCTAAAGGGAAGCAAAGGATCATCCAAAACGACGAAACGACGAAGCGCGTAAAACAACAAAACGATAAAGTGAGACACCTGAAGTGTCTCAAAGTGAGAGACACAATAACGTGTCTCACACCTAAGTGTGAGACACATAATGTGTCTCACACCCAGTCAGACTCCCACAACGCATTTTTTTGATAAGTTTCCAGGATTCGTGCATTCCAGTGACTTCCTAACTGCCTTGGGAGTATCATTAAACACGGGAAAATGGTTATTAACTGAAGATACGAGATATTATCCACAAACACGGCACTCGAAGCCTATAAGTACCCCTCTTCATGCGTTTGTGAAGGGTACTAACGGACAGACAGACGTACATGCGAGAAAACTTACGATTTTTAGAGCAGAGCCATGTTTTTTAGAGAGAAAGGTGGGATCTTGGCGAATTCTTCAACATAAAGAGGAAGATTTTGAGATATCTGCAGGCCTTCACCCCTTCCCTTGAGATCAAACCATTGTTTTGATCTTGAGAAGAGTATTAATCTCACCTTGCTGAGCTTATTTACGTCTGTTCTTATTTCTAAAAATAAATAATAACACTGAGCCTTCTTCACGATCAATCTGGATCTGTGAATCGGTGATCCATGGACTAATACATCCCTGGCATAGGCAAAGATCTCACGCAAGCAGTGACCGATAAACGATCTCTGCGTGTGTTTCTAGGAGATCTCTTTTTGTTTTCATTATAATGAGAAATCTTATAAAAAGATTAACTCTTTTGAATCCGTGTAAACGATAAACGTTGTAATGGGTTCAACAATGAAATTAATTTCCGATGCAAACACTCACTTACGGGTTTCACAAGACAAACACGAGGCTCACCTCCGAGTTTCAGAAGCCAAACGTGAGGCGCACCTCCGCGTTTGAGAAGCAAAAGCATGGTGCTCACCCTTGCATGGGTCTTGAGTAGCAAATCCCTTCAACCAAGTTCATGATACCTTCGAAACAGATGTAGTGAACAAGTCTTCCATGATGAGGAATCAACAACTCTAAGATCAAAATCGAGATCTAAAGTATTTCAAAAATTCGTTCCAGTCAACCGTGAACTTTTAAAAACTTTGGAGTGGGTTCTGTAGGCTGTCTAAAAATTGTTGCAGACACCTGATCCCCACAAAGCACTGATGATGAGAGTTATAATCTGACAACTTTTACATCGACTGATGAAAGTTACAATCTGACGATTTTCATGAAAATAGATAATGGAAGTTACAATCTGACAACTTCTACATCAACAGATGAAAGTTACAATCAGACGACTTTCACACCAACAGACGAATGTTATAATCTGACAACCTTCACAACAGCATATGAGAGTTACAAATTGACGACTCTCATATTTTAAAGAGCCGAATACAAGGATTACAAGATGACGATCTTTGAAACACTCGAAAAAAATAAATTACAAATTGACGATCTCTTCAAACTAAAACACGAGGGTTATCCTCGTATTTCAAGTACAAAACGCGGAGCTCACCTCCGTGCTTCAAGTTCAAAATGCAGAGCTCACTACCGCGTACTAAGTTCAAAACGCAGAGCTCACTACCGTGTTCCAAGCTTCAAACGCGAAGCTCAGCTCTGCGTTTCATTAGTTAGACACGAATGTCATTTCCAGAACGCGAACATCGTGTTTGACCCATTCAAACACATTTTAAACTGTTCCAAAACCGTTTTGCACGTATTAAGGGCATTAAACCCTCATTAAGGAGTGATTTAAAGGGTTGGTTACATCCCTTAAACCCCTATAAATAGCTAAGAAGTCAGCTACAAAAGGATCTTTTTAGATCATCTTAGATGTCGGCACTCTTTGGAGCTTTTGTGAAGGGTTTTGTTGAAGCTTTGGAGCAATTTGCCTTGGCTTTTTGAACCGTCTTTCGGTTGAAGAACTTGGAGATTGGTTACTAAATTATTTTTAGTTAAAAAGAATTAATTTTTTTTCTAAAATCAACTCTTTTATAGAGTTCTTAAACTCGCCCAGAGTTCTTAAACTCGTTAAGAGTTAAAAACTTGCCTCGCAAGTTCTTCCTGACGTCAAGTTAAGAGGAGTATACAAAGTTCCACAAGGTTGTGTGCTCGGATCGTCAACGGGATACAAGAATCAAACTCCCATCGACACTAAGAAGGACGTAATTTTAAACAAAGGGAAGGATCTCCGTCGATTCTTTCTCTCTTTTGTAAATAGGAAAACCGATAAAGAAAAGTTATAATTTCTTTTTCTAAGTTAGAGAGAGATTACTGTGAGAGATTGTATTCATTTTTTTCCTAAGTCAGTTAGGGAGATTAATACAAATTTATTTCTTAAAATTTCTTGCATTTTTCCCGCAAACAACAGGTCTGGGCCTATTCTACACTGGATATCTGACTGTAATCGAAGGCTATTCAGATGCTAGCTGATTCTCAGAACCACATGAATGCAGATCTACTAGAGGTTTTGTTTTCACCATGGGTGGAACTGCCATCTCGTGAAAGTCTAAGAAGCAGACTATGATTGCACAGTCATCGATAGAATCTGAGTTCTTCGCACTCTATGCTGCAGGAGATAAAGCTGAGTGGCTCGGTTGTTTTCTCCAAGACCTTACATTAACAGAATTATAAGGCGCAATTACTATCTATTATGACAATCAGACGGTGAGTGCTGTGGTAGCGAACTCGATGTTCAATAGAAAAAAGCGGACCATTAGTCTGAAGCATGGCTATTTGAGAGAACTCATTTGCCAAGGAGTCATCTCTGTGATTGATATCCGGTCTTCAGAGAATTTGGCTGATCCTTTGACTAAGGGTCTGAAAAAGGACATAGTCGAAAGGACGTCTACTGGAATGAGTCTTAAAATTTTGTGAGTCTTACAAATACTTACCATGTACATCAAGTTATTAGTTCAAAGCTTATGCTACTAATAATAAGATAATTGGTTCAAAAGTCAAGTAAGATTTGTAAATTTTGGTGAGTCTTACAAATACTTACCATTTACATCAAGTTATTAGTTCAAAGCTTACGCTACTAATGATAAGATGATTGTACTTACCATTTACATCAAGTTATTAGTTCAAAGCTTACGCTACTAATGATAAGATGATTGGTTCAAAAATCAAGTATCAAGTTATTAGTTCAAAGCTTACGCTACTAATGATAAGATGATTGGTTCAAAAATCAAGTAAGATTTGCAATTAAAATCATATCATCGTATAGAGGATGACTGTTAAGCCTTAATGAGTCCAAAGCATTTTAGATGCGGGCTGTTGGATAGGTAATATGCCTAAAAGACTCACCGATGATCCTATCATTTAAAAGGGATGGTTGATAAGCCTTAATGAGTCCAAAGTATTTTGGATGCGGGGTGTTAGATAAGAAACACGCCTAAAAGACTCACCTAGAATCCTATCATGAGAGATGATCGCTCTTAAGTCTTAATGAGTTCAAAGCATCTCGGATGCTAGATATTTGATAGGAAACATGGCTAAAGAACTCACCTATGCCTGGATGGAGATTTGAACATATCCTATGGTGTCTTATAGAAAGATACCTAGAACCCTAGCAGAAACCAGGACATGCATAGGGCCATAAATGTGCAAGGCAAAGGCAAAGGCAAAGACAAGTGTAGTTCAAAGTGAGAACTACCACATATGAGTTTAATTTGTGTGATCGTTGGATTTTTAGACATGTGTTGGTTCAAGTCTCTGTGATACCATGCATCTATCTTTTATTCAGTTGATCTAAAAGGGATTCAAGTCCTTGTGACATCTACCTTATGCACAATGATTGAAACAACGACACCGTTACATGATGCTAGTTTAAAAACTTGTGGGGGATTGTTGGATTTTTTGGTCAAAACCGCTTTCTAAAAATAAGTTTTCAAACTATGTATTTATTAACTGCTAGTATTTTTTAGAAATCCCTAGTAGTGTAGTAGAAAGTTAGAGTTTTGGTGTTTCAAAAGGTCCTGTGTTCGAGGCTTGCCAATGGCAAGCCGATAATTATTTTTATTCAATAAATCTCTCATAAGTTCTAGTGGGTCATGGGCTTATGGGCCATGGGTCGTGGGTTGTGGGCCAATGGGTCGGGGATCGGGGATAATTGGGCTGAGGCGCTAAGTGGCGCTCTGTTAGGCGTACTTTGCACTTCACACAGAGGCATCGGAGCTAGGTAGCACCACGTTGGCTGCCTCGCGTTGTATAGTAACGCGACCCTCGCGTTTAGATGTTTCTTCATGCAACAATTAAAACTGCATGCAGCAATTATAGTAATTAAGTCATTAGCTATTACAATTATAATTGTTAATATGATTTGTAACAATCAAATGACCCTTGAGCTGACCTTAGAGGTCTATAAATAGAGCCCCTTGGAATAGTTCTAAAAATACGAAAAACACATTAAAGTGTTTAAGTTGCTGTGCTGCTGCTATAGAGTTTGAAAGCGTGCAAGCGTTATTCTGTGCCTGAAGGAACAGAACCCTAAATAGAAAGGTTATTACAGATCGAAAGATCTTTGTCTTAACCGAAAGGTTTTTTGAACCGAAAGGTTTAACAGATCAAGGAGATCTTTGCCTGAACCGAAAGGTTTTGAACCGTAATGTTTAACAGATCGAGGAGATCTTTGCCTTGACCGAAAGGTCTTATAGATTGAGGAGATCTTGACAGTACTTGGTCGATACACACTATTGTACTGTACTACTGTTTCTGGAAGCAGTTCGGCCTTGAGATCCTTACACCGGAGTAGGCTAAATATTATTTTAAGCATAACGTTTCATAAACGCACAACAGCTAAACTTAAAAAAGTTTTAAAAATATAACACTTCAGATATCTAACATATTTATCTTTTTTTATTCCAGATTTAGCCACATGCATCAACATATCACGGGTCGGGTCTTGATCTAAGGTGGGCTTGGCTAGTTCAGCCCACGGTTCAAACCGACCTACGCCCCACCCTTACCAACTGAATATGAACAATATGGTTATCCCATATTAACATAATTCTACCGTGAATATTGAAGTCAAAATTATGAACTTGAAGCCACCCAGGAGCAATTTTATCCACACCTTTATGTATCTTGCTCATATCTAGTTTATACCCTAAAATATCTAGGATATCTAAGTTATTCTTCTTAAGAAAACCACTCAACCTCTTTTTGTTTAGGGGTCACTAAAACCCCTAACTTTCCAACAAGCATGGCCAAACATCGCACAATTTTTGCATTTGACAATAACTCATTCATACGCAAAGGTGTCTAATGTTCTACATAATCTGTTAGACCCTATGGGGGTGATTAGAGTCTTATGCTAATCTAATCCAATTTTATGCCAATTAAAACTAATTAACAAGTTATCCTAGCAAGTATGAAATACAACAAGATATGTGAGCTAGGATAAAAGATATACACAAGGGTAAATAAAATAAACAAGATAGAATTGTGATAGGGCAATATAAACAATGCAAACAAGCAATATGATCACGGAGTTCGGACCTTTCGTCCTACGTCTCCGCTCCTCACTCCTGGGGAGAAATCCACTATCACAACCGGGTTTTCTATGCTCATCCGAATAACATTTACACCACACAATATCAGTTTTCAACGCTCACCGATCAACGTTCACAATCTCACAATGTAACTACACTCCACACCCTCTAAGTGTTGGTCTCTAGCCCGTGTCCTTCCTCAAGTACTCGAAATTACCACATCTCTCTAGGCTTTACTACCGACCCCACTCCTCTTGGAAGTGACTCTGTCTCTCACCGCACACTCCTATCGGCGTACTAGTGTAATACAAAGTGAATCTCACAATTAAAGTTCACAACAAGTTTGTTCTCTACAATAGATGAGAACTCAATGTAGGCTCATACTCAATTGTTACAATTCTCACCAACCCAATTATACTATATATAAAAATACAATAAGCTCAAGTAGGTGTGTGTAAACAATGAGTGAAATAAAATCAACTAAACTCAAAGCTTAATAAAATGATAATCAAACAATATAAAATGTAAAGCTAGATTGAGTTTAAAAAACTTCTCCAATAAATGACAAGAGTGAGAGAGATGATTTGAAGCTCAAACACCAAGTGATGATCTCTTCTAGCTCTTGTGAAATTGATTTCATAAAATCAAATTCTCAATTGCTTAAAAGCTTTTTAAAACAAACTTAAACCAAACATAAACCCTTGTTAAAAACTTTTTTAAACTTGTTTAAAACACTCTCATTGTTAGTAGGAGAGTTGAATGCAATGGGTTATTTATACCCACTCAATACTTCAGCCAGAACTCCACTGAAATGACAAAAAAGCCCCCATAAAAACAGCTCAGGAACTAGCCGTTACCAGCCAACGGTAACTTTGATGGTTGACCGCGAGCGCCTGAGGAGAGAAAAAAGTCTCTGGACATCATCCGATCGACCGTCACGGTAGACCGTGAGAGCATTTGGTCGACCGTCACGGTCGACCGCGAGCCTATGAAAAACCTCCTGAGTCTCTGGACTCAAGGCGGTCGACCGTGGTGGTCGACCGTAAACAGATATATGAAAGTTGACGGGTTTCAAACAGATTTTTTAACTTTTAAAAATTCTTTAAAAATAACAAATGATGTTAAAAAATAATGAAACTTTGGGAAATGTATATAAACATATAAATGAATATGTTACAATAAGAATTTTTCAAATTGCATTTCTCATTTGTAAAATATCATTATTTTACAAATATGTCCAAAACATGAAAATGTAAACATATAAATTTTGACATTTTGGCTAAACCATTTTCTGAAACTTTACAAAATAATTTTGTAGACTTAATAAAATATGTATATGATTATTGTTAAGTCCAAAAACTAAGAAAATAATATTTTCACAAAATTGCATATTTTGCAAACTTTTCAAAACCATAAATATGATTTCATTGAACTAAATAAAATTGATAATGATGAAATCATATATATGCATATAAGTATGAAACAAGAAATGTATTTTCAATTGTATTCAATTATTTCATATTAAAACTTGAAAATAATCAAACCAAAACATATATGTATATATAACTATATGTATACAAAACCAAAACGTGTATGTGTGTATATGATTGAGCTTAAACTACTAACACACATAATATAAATCTAAAACTAAATTACCTAAGCTTATGATCTTCATTGAAGCTCTTCTTGGTAAACTTGCGGATGAAGCTTAAACTTGGATCTTCAACTTGAATTGCATAGGCTTCACACCACAATTCCGTCAACCTCCATTGGATTTGATCGTGAATGTTCGATTCTATCCATCCTCCAACATATTGTTTGCCTAGAATAAATATAAAACACAAAGACTAGACAAATAATATTAAATATAAATTGTTTGTAAATCATCATCAAAACAAGAAGGCTAACAATCTCCCCCTTTTTGATGATGATAAACCATTTACAAAAAAGATATATGCATGAAAGGAAATAAATATACAATATTGTAATTATCATGCATATAAATAAAAAGAATATACTCGCAATATTTCTCCTCCTTTGACAACATCAAAAAGGGGAAAAACAAAAGAATGAAGAGAGCAAAAGCTCCCCCTATCAATATGCATGGGTGAGTATAAAAACAAAAATAGGATAGGGAAGACTCCCCCTATCAAAATGCCTCATGAAAGTATGAAATGAATACAAAGGCATAGATATGTGAGCAAGCAAGATGAAAAACATGCTAAACACAACTCACATGCAAAAGACCAATAAGAACACATATGTATATATAACATTATGAAGGGTGTTACGAAGATTTCAATATGTATATATACAAACCAAACATTTATCATTCTTGCCCCAAGGAGATAAAATGAGGAACCAAAAAGGCATCATTTAAAAAAAATTATGAAGGAGAATCCATGAAGGAAAATAATTTTCTTATAGGTAGGGGGACGAAGAAACAAAATCAAGAAATGATATTTTCAAAATAAATCATAACAATGTATGGATTTATGAAATCAAAAAGAATGAAAAACATGAGAATCATGAGAAAAAGTTTTCAAATGAAAAAAAATCACTCAAATAAAATCATAAATTAATATTTAAATCATATAATAATATATAACCAAACCATCATCGATTTTTAAAAAATAAGAGAGGAAACCATATCAAGCTCTTAAGCTTGTCTCAACCCATATAGAGATTATTAGTACCCGGTAAACAATATTTGGGAATAAACACCTGATAAACCCGGGGGGTTATATAAATACAAACCTCTCATCAAAATCAAAACTAATAATCATGAAAACAAAATAATTGATAAATAAAAATTGTTTTCATATTCAAAAATTTCAAAGATAATTTTCAAAACCAAGAAAAAAGATAAATAAAACGCTAAAATTCTTGGTTTAAAAATCAAATTTGTCTTGGTACCCAAGTATTCATGGTATCAAAAAGTTTAGGGACATGACCCCTATCATTTAAGCTCAAAGCCCTAGGGTTATGAACCCGTTTGGGCACATATGGTGCACTAATACGGTCAAAGCAATAATCACTCAAATGACCCTTCCGGTTGCAATTTGTGTAATAAAAGAGATCTATTTGTTTTTGTGGACCATTAGCTCGTGCACGGGAATCATTTGTAAATAAAGATTGTCTTTTAAAATTATTCTGCAAATGATAAACATTCCTAAACAATGGTCTATTTGGAACATATTGCAACTTAGAAGTTTTTTGCATATCATAACAAAATTTTGTAAGATGTCCAAACCTACCACAAACATCACATTTAAAAACATGTGGTCTACTATAAACATTTGGCAAATGAGATTTATTTTTCAAATCAAAACAATATTCGGCCAAATGATCAAAACGACCACAGTGATCACATCTATACACATGAGCATGCTTATGATGAACAATGTGAGAATGAGCATGTGAATGTGTAAGTGTACAAGATGAAGAAGCTATATGAGATGCACAAGGAGTATTAGAATTCTTATGTTTGTGTACATCATAGCAAAATTTAGCTAAATGGCCTTTACGGCCGTAAATAGAGCACTTGTAAACTTTGCTATATATGTGTGCATGACGAGTAGATGATTTTGACTTAGACTTGGCACATATATCCATAAGCTTCTTATGATTATCAATGCATATTTTTTAAAGTNTTGAATCTAAAGATGAAATGTGTTTATTCACAAGATTCAAATCTTCATTATTATGCACATATGCATTTTTATTAGAAGTAGAACATATATAGTCATTTATAAAGGAAGCAATATTAATTTTTATGTTCTCTACTTCTAATGTGGCATTATCTTTTTCATGAGATAAGCTAGTTATAGATGTGGTTAATTTTTTATTTTTCAAAATTAACATGTCATTGTTTTCTTTAAGCATGACATTTTCTTTTGCAATGACATCCATTTTTGATACTAGCTCCTCATGATCGGATTCTAAATTATCATGCTTGCTTTTTAAATCAATAAAATCATTTTGCAATTTCTTGTAGGCATACAATAATCTCTTAGATTCACAAGCGAGTTCATCACTAGATAAATCATTATCGGGTTCGGAACCACATACCACACTAGGGCTATCGCCTAGTGGCCGTGTGCATGATGAAGCTCTAATATTACTTGAGGTAGAATCCGTCGGAATCCTTTGGATCTCCTCCAAGTTACCATGATGTGCTTTTATGAATATCCACAATTTGTAAGCACTATCAAAATGAGCAAGCTTGTTAGAAATAGAAGAATCATGTGCGTTAAGCATATATTCTAACACAATCTTGTTCATGGTAAACAATCTTTTGTCATTTTTACTCCACTTGGATTTCTCCATAGTGGGTACAATATAAGTATTACCAATAACTCCCCATAAATCAATATTTTTAGATTGCACAAACAGTTTAAATCTAGAAGCCCATTGTGCATAGGAAAAATTAATGAATTTAGGAGCAATATTTGTTTCATAGCCAAACAAAGGTTCACAATTCATGTCCATGATAAATATATATATGTGCAAGTAAGACAAAGGCAATCAAAACTAGATTAGAACAAAAGTAAGATAACTTAGATCTTTAACTCAAGGCGATTAGTCCTTAAATCAAAGAGTATCAAGCTCTGATACCAATTGTTGGACCCTAGAAGGGGGTAATTAGGGTCTTATGCTAATCTAATCCGATTTTATACCTATTAAAACTAATTAATAAGTTATCCTACCAAGTATGAAATACAACAAGATATGTGAGCTAGGATAAGTGATATACACAAGGCTAAACAAAATAAACAAGATAGAATTGTGATAGGGCAATATAAACAATGCAAACACGATATACACAAGGCTAAACAAAATAAACAAGATAGAATTGTGATAGGGCAATATAAACAATGCAAACACACAATATGATCACGGAGTTCGGACCTTCCGTCTTAAGTCTTCGGTCCCCACTCCCGGGGAGAAATCCACTATCACAACCGGGTTTTCTATACTCACCCAAATAACATTTATACCAAACAATATCGGTTTTCAATGCTCACCGATCAACGTTCATAATCTCACAATGTAACTACACTCAACACCCTCTAAGTGTTGGTCTCTAGCCCGTGTCCTTCCTCAAGTGCTCGGAATTACCACCTCTCTCTAGGCTTTACTATCAACCCTACTCCTCTTGGAAGCGACCCCGTCTCTCACCACACACTCCTCTCGGTGTACTGGTGTAATACAAAGTGAATCTCACAATTAAAGTTCACAACAAATTTGTTCTCTATAATAGATGAGAACTCAATATAGGCTCACACTCAATTGTTACAATTCTCACCAACCCAATTATACTATATATAAAATATAATAAGCTCAAGTAGGTGTGTGTAAACAATGAGTGAAATAAAATCAACTAAACTCAATATGAAAAATATAATAAGCTCAAGTAGGTGTGTGTAAACAATGAGTGAAATAAAATCAACTAAACTCAATATGAACACTAGCTTAATAAAATGATAATCAAACAATATAAAATGTAAAGCTAGATTGAGTTTAGAAAACTTCTCCAATAAATGACAAGAGTGAGAGAGAGATGATTTGAAGCTCAAACACCAAGTGATGATCTCTTCTAGCACTTGTGAAATTGATTTCACAAAATCAAATTCTCAATTGCTTAAAAGCTTTTTAAAACAAACATAAACAAAACATTAACATTTGTTTAAAACTTTCTTAAACTTGTTTAAAACACGCTCATTGTTAGTGGGAGAGTTGAATGCAATGGGATATTTATACCCTCTCAAAACTTCAGCCAAAACCCTACTGAAATGACAAAAAAGACCCCATAAAAATAGCTCAGGAACTAGCCGTTACCAGCCAACGGTAACTTCGGTGGTCGACCGTGACGGTCGACCACGAGCGCCTGAGGAGAGAGAAAAGTCTCTGGACATCATCCGATCGACCATCACGGTCGACCACGAGAGCATCAGGTCGACCGTCATGGTCGACCGCGAGCCTCTGAAAAACCTCCTGAGTCTCTGGACGCAAGGCGGTCGACCGCAAACAGATATATGAAAGTTGACGGGTTTGAAACAGTTTTTCTGAATTTTAAAAATTTGTTAAAAATAACAAATAATGTCCAAAAATAATGAAACTTTGAGAAATGTATATAAACATGTAAATGAACATGTTATAAAAGGAATTTTTCAAATTGCATTTCCTATTTGTAAAATAGCATCATTTTGCAAATATGGCCAAAACATGAAAATATAAACATATAAATTTTGACATTTTGGCTAAACCATGTTTGGAAACTTTACAAAATAATTTTGTAGACTTAATAAAATATGTATATGATTATTGTTAAGTCCAAAAACTGAGAAAACAATATTTTCACAAAATTGCATATTTTAATAACTTTTCAAAACAATAAATATGATTTCATTGAACTAAATAAAATTGATAATGATGAAATCATATATATGCATATAAGTATGAAACAAGAAATGTATTTTTAATTGTATTCAAATGTTTTATATTAAAAATTGAAAATAATCAAACCAAAACATATATGTATATATATAACTATATATATATAAAACCAAAACGTGTATGTGTGTATATGATTGAGCTTAAAGTACTAACATACATAATATAAACCTAAAACTAAATTACCCAAGCTTGTGATCTTCAATGAAGCTCTTCTTGATAAACTTGCGGATGAAGATTGAACTTGGATCTTCAACTTAAATTGCATAGGCTTTACTCCACAATTCCGCCAACCTCCATTGGATTTGATCGTGAATACTCGATTCCATCCATCCTCTAACATATTGTTTGCCTAGAATAAATATAAAACACATACTAGACAAATAATATTAGATGTAAATTGTTCGTAAATCATCATCAAAACAAGAAGGCCAACATATTTCACTAACCAGAATTGATGTTGAACTTTAAGGAGGTACATGGATGCATACAAATTTTTTTTTGAAAAGACAGGTAGGGTAACCTAACTAACCAAGTCATCAACAACACTCTGTCTTAAAAACAAAGAGACAGAAATAGACAAAAAGTAAGAGGACAAACAGTCAACCGACTTAGCTAGGGAATGAGCAACACCATTACTAGTGCGCCTTACATAAGAAACTTTAGAGGAGCCAGTAATAGTCAGACCAACGCGAACTTCATCTGCAATAGGATCTAAGGAAACAAAAGGAGAAGGAGAGTCCACCAAGGAGACAACCTTTAGAGAGTCAATTTTTACCACTGAAATCCTCCAGTTCATACACCGAACAAAGCGAATGCCTTCCAAGACAGCTAACAGCTCCGCATGATCCGCAGACATAGGATCCCTGATCCCCATAGAGTAGCAACCAATCACATGTTCATGGTGATCCCGAATAACACCTCCCAAACCAATAATATCTCCTTCCAGAGCAACAACAACATCTGTGTTGAGCTTTAGCAAACCAGGAGCAGGGAGATACTAAGCAGAAGGTCATTTGGAAGGGGTGACAATGTCATGGGAGAGACCTCTAACTCTATCTTCTTCCTCCACAAAACAGAGAATCCGAATCACCAAGATCGAGGCCTCTCTAACTCTGAAATAACAAAAAAGCCCCCATAAAAACAGCTCAGGAACTAGCCGTTACCAGCCAACGGTAACTTTGATGGTCAACCGCGGGCGCCTGAGGAGAGAAAAAAGTCTCTGGACATCATCCGATCGACCGTCACGATCGACCGTGAGAGTATTTGGTCGAGCGTCACGGTCGACCGCGAGCCTATGAAAAACCTCCCGAGTCTCTGGACTCAAGGCAGTCGACCGTAGTGGTCGACCGTAAACAGATATATGAAAGTTGACGGGTTTCAAACAGATTTTTTGACTTTTAAAAATTCTTTAAAAATAACAAATGATGTCAAAAAATAATGAAACTTTGGGAAATATATATAAACATGTAAATGAACATGTTACAAAAGGAATTTTTCAAATTGCATTTCCCATTTGTAAAATATCATTATTTTGCAAATATGACCAAAACATGAAAATGTAAACATATGAATTTTGACATTTTGGCTAAACCATGTTCTGAAACTTTACAAAAAAATTTTGTAGACTTAATAAAATATGTATATGATTATTGTTAAGTCAAAAAACTGAGAAAATAATATTTTCACAAAATTGCATATTTTGCAAACTTTTCAAAACAATAAATATGATTTTATTGAACTAAATAAAATTGATAATGATGAAATCATATATATGCATATAAGTATGAAACAAGAAATGTATTTTCAATTGTATTCAATTATTTCATATTAAAACTTGAAAATAATCAAACCAAAACATATATGTATATATAACTATATGTATACAAAACCAAAACGTGTATGTGTGTATATGATTGAGCTTAAAGTACTAACACACATAATATAAATCTAAAACTAAATTACCTAAGCTTATGATCTTCATTGAAGCTCTTCTTGGTAAACTTGCGGATGAAGCTTAAACTTGGATCTTCAACTTGAATTGCATAGGCTTCACACCACAATTCCGTCAACCTCCATTGGATTTGATCGTGAATGTTCGATTCTATCCATCCTCCAACATATTGTTTGCCTAGAATAAATATAAAACACAAAGACTAGACAAACAATATTAAATGTAAATTGTTTGTAAATCATCATCAAAACAAGAAGGCTAACAATCTCTCCCTTTTTGATGATGATAAACCATTTACAAAAAAGATATATGCATGAAAGGAAATAAATATACAATATTGTAATTATCATGCATATAAATAAAAAGAATATACTCGCAATATTTCTCCCCCTTTGACAACATCAAAAAGGGGAAAAACAAAAGAATGAAGAGAGCAAAAGCTCCCCCTATCAATATGCATGGGTGAGTATAAAAACAAAAATAGGATAGGGAAGACTCCCCCTATCAAAATGCCTCATGAAAGTATGAAATGAATACAAAGGCATAGATATGTGAGCAAGCAAGATGAAAAACATGCTAAACACAACTCACATGCAAAAGACCAATAAGAACACATATGTATATATAACATTATGAAGGGTGTTACGAAGATTTCAATATTTATATATACAAACCAAACATTTATCATTCTTGCCCCAAGGAGATAAAATGAGGAACCAAAAAGGCATCATTTAAAAAAAATTATGAAGGAGAATCCATGAAGGAAAATAATTTTCTTATAGGTAGGGGGACGAAGAAACAAAATCAAGAAAGGATATTTTCAAAATAAATCATAACAATGTATGGATTTATGAAATCAAAAAGAATGAAAAACATGAGAATCATGAGAAAAAGTTTTCAAATGAAAAAAAATCACTCAAATAAAATCATAAATTAATATTTAAATCATATAATAATATAAAACTAAACCATCATCGATTTTTAAAAAATAAGAGAGGCAACCATATCAAGCTCTTAAGCTTGTCTCAACCCATATAGAGATTATTAGTACCCGGTAAACAATATTTGGGAATAAACACCCGATAAACCCGGGGGGTTATATAAATACAAACCTCTCATCAAAATCGAAACTAATAATCATGAAAACAAAAGAATTGATAAATAAAAATTGTTTTCATATTCAAAAATTTCAAAGATAATTTTCAAAACCAAGAAAAAAGATAAATAAAAAGCTAAAATTCTTGGTTTAAAAATCAAATTTGTTTTGGTACCCAAGTATTCATGGTATCAAAAAGTTTAGGGACATGGCCCCTATCATTTAAGCTCAAAGCCCTAGGGTTATGAACCCGTTTGGGCACATATGGTGCACTAACACGGTCAAAGCAATAATCACTCAAATGACCCTTCCGGTTGCAATTTGTGTAATAAAAGAGATCTATTTGTTTTTGTGGACCATTAGCTCGTGCACGGGAATCATTTGCAAATAAAGATTGTCTTTTAAAATTATTCTGCAAATGATAAACATTCCTAAACGATGGTCTATTTGGAACATATTGTAACTTAGAAGTTTTTTGCATATCATAACAAAATTTTGTAAGATGTCCAAACCTATCACAAACATCACATTTAAAAACATGTGGTCTACTATAAACATTTGGCAAATGAGATTTATTTTTCAAATCAAAACAATATTCGGCCAAATGATCAAAACGACCACAGTGATCACATCTATACACATGAGCATGCTTATGATGAACAATGTGAGAATGAGCATGTGAATGTGTAAGTGTACAAGATGATGAAGCTATATGAGATGCACAAGGAGCATTAGTATTCTTATGTTTGTGTGCATCATAGCAAAATTTAGCTAAATGGCCTTTACGGCCGTAAATAGAGCACTTGTAAACTTTGCTATATATGTGTGCATGATGAGTAGATGATTTTGACTTAGACTTGGCACATATATCCATAAGCTTCTTATGATTATCAATGCATATTTTTTAAAGTTGAATCTGAAGATGAAATACGTTTATTCACACGATTCAAATCTTCATTATTAGGCACTATGCATTTTTATTAGAAGTAGAACATATATAGTCATTTATAAAGGAAGCAATATTAATTTTTATGTTCTCTACTTCTAATGTGGCATTATCTTTTTCATGAGATAAGCTAGTTATAGATGTGGTTAATTTTTTATTTTTCAAAATTAACATGTCATTGTTTTCTTTAAGCATGACATTTTCTTTTGCAATGACATCGAATTTTGATACTAGCTCCTCATGATCGGATTCTAAATTATCATGCTTGCTTTTTAAATCAATAAAATCATTTTGCAATTTCTTGTAGACATACAATAATCTCTTAGATGCACAAGCGAGTTCATCACTAGATAAATTATTATCGGGTTCGGAACCACATACCACACTAGGGCTATCGCCTAGTGGCCGTGTGCATGATGAAGCTCCAATATTACTTGAGGTAGAATCCGTCGGAATCCTTTGGATCTCCTCCAAGTTACCTTGATGTGCTTTTATGAATATCCACAATTTGTAAGCACTATCAAAATGAGCAAGCTTGTTAGAAATAGAAGAATCATGTGCATTAAGCATATATTCTAACACAATCTTGTTCATGGTAAACAATCTTTTGTCATTTTTACTCCACTTGGATTTCTCCATAGTGGGTACAATATAAGTATTACCAATAAATCCTCATAAATCAATATTTTTAGATTGCACAAATAGTTTAAATCTAGAAGCCCATTGTGCATAGGAAAAATTAATGAATTTAGGAGCAATATTTGTTTCATAGCCAAACAAAGGTTCACAATTCATGTCCATGATAAATATATATATGTGCAAGTAAGACAAATGCAATCAAAACTAGATTAGAACAAAAGTAAGATAACTTAGATCTTTAACTCAAGGCGATTAGTCCTTAAATCAAAGAGCATCAAGCTCTGATACCAATTGTTGGACCCCAGAAGAGGGTAATTAGGGTCTTATGCTAATCTAATCCGATTTTATACCTATTAAAACTAATTAATAAGTTATCCTACCAAGTATGAAATACAACAAGATATGTGAGCTAGGATAAGTGATATACACAAGGCTAAACAAAATAAACAAGATAGAATTGTGATAGGGCAATATAAACAATGCAAACACGCAATATGATCACGGAGTTCGGACCTTCCGTCTTAAGTCTTCGGTCCCCACTCCCGGGGAGAAATCCACTATCATAACCGGGTTTTCTATACTCACCCAAATAACATTTATACCAAACAATATCGGTTTTCAATGCTCACCGATCAACGTTCATAAATCTCACAATGTAACTACACTCCACACCCTCTAAGTGTTGGTCTCTAGCCCGTGTCCTTCCTCAAGTGCTTAGAATTACCACCTCTCTCTAGGTTCTACTATCGACCCCACTCCTCTTGGAAGCGACCCCGTCTCTCACCACACACTCCTCTCGGTGTACTGGTGTAATACGAAGTGAATCTTACAATTAAAGTTCACAACAAATTTGTTCTCTACAATCGATGAGAACTCAATGTAGGCTCACACTCAATTGTTATAATTCTCACCAACCCAATTATACTATATAGGAAAATATAATAAGCTCAAGTAGGTGTGTGTAAACAATGAGTGAAATAAAATCAACTAAACTCAATATGAACACTAGCTTAATAAAATGATAATCAAACAATATAAAATGTAAAGCTAGATTGAGTTTAGAAAACTTCTCCAATAAATGACAAGAGTGAGAGAGAGATGATTTGAAGCTCAAACACCAAGTGATGATCTCTTCTAGCTCTTGTGAAATTGATTTCACAAAATCAAATTCTCAATTGCTTAAAAGCTTTTTAAAACAAACATAAACCAAACATAAACCTTTGTTTAAAACTTTCTTAAACTTGTTTAAAACACCCTCATTGTTAGTGGGAGAGTTGAATGCAATGGGGTATTTATACCCTCTCAAAACTTCAGCCAAAACCCCACTGAAATGACAAAAAAGCCCCCATAAAAATAGCTCAGGAACTAGCCGTTACCAGCCAACGGTAACTTCGGTGGTCGACCGCGACGGTCGACCAAGAGTGCCTGAGGATAGAGAAAATTCTCTGGACATCATCCGATCGACCATCACGGTCGACCACGAGAGCATCCGGTCGACCGCCACGGTCGACCACGAGCCTCTGAAAAACCTCCTGAGTCTCTGGACTCAAGGCGGTCGACCGTGGCGGTCGACCGCAAACAGATATATGAAAGTTGACGGGTTTGAAACAGTTTTTCTGACTTTTAAAAATTTGTTAAAAATAATAAATGATGTCCAAAAATAATGAAACTTTGAAAAATGTATATAAACATGTAAATGAACATGTTATAAAAGGAATTTTTCAAATTGCATTTCCTATTTGTAAAATATCATCATTTTGCAAATATGGCCAAAACATGAAAATATAAACATATAAATTTTGATATTTTGGCTAAACCATGTTTTAAAACTTTACAAAATAATTTTGTAGACTTAATAAAATATGTATATGATTATTGTTAAGTCCAAAAACTTAGAAAACAATATTTTCATAAAATTGCATATTTTAATAACTTTTCAAAACAATAAATATGATTTCATTGAACTAAATAAAATTGATAATGATGAAATCATATATATTCATATAAGTATGAAGCAAGAAATGTATTTTTAATTGTATTCAATTGTTTCATATTAAAACTTGAAAATAATCAAACCAAAACATATATGTATATATATAACTATATATATACAAAACCAAAACGTGTATGTGTGTATATAATTGAGCTTAAAGTACTAACACACAAAATATAAACCTAAAACTAAATTACCCAAGCTTGTGATCTTCAATGAAGCTCTTCTTGGTAAACTTGCGGATGAAGATTGAACTTGGATCTTCTACTTGAATTGCATAGGCTTTACTCCACAATTCCGCCAACTTCCATTGGATTTGATCGTGAATGCTCGATTCCATCCATCCTCTAACATATTGTTTGCCTAGAATAAATATAAAACACAAATACTAGACAGACAATATTAGATGTAAATTATTTGTAAATCATCATCAAAATAAGAAGGCCAACATATTTCACTAACCAGAGTTGATGTTGAACTTTAAGGAGGTACATGGATGCATATAATTTTTTTTTTGAAAAGATAGGTAGGGTAACCTAACTAACCAAGTCATCAACAACACTCTGTCTTAAAAACAAAGAGACAGAAATAGACAAAAAATAAGAGGACAAACATTCAACCGACATAGCTAGGGAATGAGCAACACTAATACTAGTGTGCCTTACATAAGAAACTTTAGAGCAGCCAATAATAGTCAGACCAACGCGAACTTCATCTGCAATAGGATCCAAGGAAACAAAAGGAGAAGGAGATTCCACCAAGGAGACAAACTTTAGAGAGTCAATTTTCACCACTGAAATCCTCCAGTTCATACACCGAACAAAGTGAATGCCTTCCAGGACAGCTAACAGCTCCGCATGATCCACAGACATAGGATCCCTGATCCCCATAGAGTAGAAACCAATCACATGTCCATGGTGATCCCGAATAATACCTCCCAAACCAATAATATCTCCTTCCAGAGGAACAACAACATCTGTGTTGAGCTTTAGCAAACCAGGAGCAGGGGGATACTAAGCAGAAGGCCATTTGGAATGGGTGACAATGTCATGGGAGAGACCTCTAACTCTATCCCCTTCCTCCACAAAATAGAGAATCTGAGTCACCAAGATCGAGGCCTCTCTAACACCACCACCATGAGAGCGCTTATTCATTTCCCCCCATATAAACCATATGGTTGTGAAAGCCAAAGCCAGAGAGTTCCCAGGGCAAACAGAGGTGAGATGGAAAAGGAAATCATCACAAAACATGTATCGAAAACCATTAATCACTTCCCAAAGATCTAAGGACTTCCATACTAAACGAGTAAAGGAGCAGACGGTGAAGATATGAAGGGGCAGTCTCAAAGGCAGCAGAGCAAAGGTGGTAACTAGGGGGTACAGAGATCCCCCATGCGAGATAAACCAGCTGAGGTGGGGACAACAACATAGAACAGATGCCAAAAGAATACTCTAATATTCAGTGGGATCTCCGTATGCCAGGTCAAGGACCACCACTTCGCTACCCTAGAATACAAGGTGGAATTAGTATCAGGCATAGTGTGGCGAAGAAGTCGGTATCCACTCTTGACTGTGTAGCACCCCTTCTCCTCATAATACCAAATGAGTCTGTTAGGGACAGGAGAAGGTGGCAGTAGGATAAATGAAATGTCCTCCTGATCTACCTGCCAAAAGGAGGTAGCAATCAGCTCATGATTCTAAGTACCCGAAGCAAAGATCAGCTCAGCCACCCTTTAGAAAGGTCGATCGGAGAATTGATTGGCCTAAAAGAAAAGGGCCTTGGGATCCATGGGTCAACACTGATAGAAACACTCTGACCATCACCTATCCTCTATCTTAGACCTCGAGCTAGGAGCTCTCTCCCCTAGATAATGCTCCGCCATAAATAAGAGCAGCTAGGGCCGACACCAGCTGAAAGGAAGTCTTGAGTCCCTGAAATACTTCCCCTTCAAAACCCTACTAGCCAGAGAAGAAGGGTCGTGAATGATTCTCCATGCCTGCTTAGCCACCAATGCCTGATTAAACATCTGTAGATCTCTAAAGCCTAGACCACCCTCTGACTTTGCACAACACACCTTCTGCCACCTAACCCAGTGAATCTTTCTCTCACCAGAAGTTGATCCCCACCAAAATCTCATAATGATAGACTCAATCTCCCTACACAAAGAAATTGGAATGTGAAAGATACTCATCATATAACATGGGATAGCCTGCAAAACAGCTTTTACCATAACCTCTCTCCCCCAGCTGAGAAAAGAGCCCTCCTCCAAGCTTGGACTCTTTTCCAAACCGAGTCTCTAATTGAAGCAAAAGTCTAATGACGGCTTCTTCCAACCACCAAAGGGAGGCCTAAGTACCGATCATGTGACTTGGTCCTATCAAGCCCCAAGTTAGAGAAAATAGAGGCCCTAGTATCCTCATCTACACAGGGGCTAAAGATGATGACAGACTTCTAAAAGTTGACTTTTTGACCGGTTGCAACCTCATATAGTAGCAGAGTACTCTGGACAGTCTGCGCAGCGGCCTAGGAAGCCTGAATAAAAACTTGTTTGGTGGAAAATTTGTAGTAAAAAGAATGAAAGAAATTTGATTTGTATTCTCTCAATCTTAATTACAATTTGAATTCTCTATTACAAAAGAGAGGAGAATAATCCGGATTCTCCCCTTTGTTTAATTCTGGGTTCTTCACAGTAGCGATGAGATGCCTCTCTCGAATGCTTGCGTCAAGTTTGCTTCTCGTTGACGATCCGAACGTTTTGTTTCACTAGAACAATATCTTCTCCTCACGATTTGATGTTGTGGAGGACTTGCGTGGTAAGTTTGAAACTCTGAACGAATTGATAACTCAGAGGGAGTTTAAACTATTGTAAAAGAGTTGATTGATCTTAAGTGTAATTAGTTAGACAAGCCAAGCATGAAGATAGACCCAAGAACCTATTGCCGAGAAGATGATCTGAAGAAGCCGATCTCTAGATCTCCAAGATCCTCCAAGATCCAAAGATATCCCCCGCCCCTCTCTTCGCCTGATCGCCCAAGCCGAAGAGCCCTCAACTAAACTAATTTTTTAGTTATTTATAGGGGATTAAGGGGTGTAACTACCTCCTTAATTCACTCCTAAATGGGGCTGAATAGGGTGTAACCGCCTCCTTAATTCGCTCCTAAGTGGAGGCAGAAATCCCTCAGATCATGGGGAGAAAACGGTTTCTGGAACCGTTCAACTCGTGTTTGAACGAGTCAAACGTAGGTCCTGCATTCTGGAATGAAATCTACATTTGAACACAGTGTTTGCGAGCTGCGTTGGGCAACAGATGGAACCTGCATTAGCAACTGTTAGAAGCTACGTTGGCAGCAGTTAGATGTTGCGTTTGGTAGTGGTTGGAAGCTGCGTTGGCAGCAGTTAGATGATGTGTTTGGCAGCGGTTGGAAGCTGCGTTGGCAGTAGTTAGATGCTGCATTTGGCAGTGGATTGAAGCTATATTTACAGCATTTAGAAGGTACGTTTACATAGCTTTGACTCTGGAATGAGGCCACTTGTGCTTCACCTCTGGGATGCATGGATGAGTCCCGCGTCTTGGATTGAAGAGATCGTTGACTTGTAATCTCTTCTGTCAGAGCGTCGCGACGATCGTTGTTTAGTAATCTTCGCTTTAGCTCTTTGAAATGTGAGAGTCGTTAGGTTGTAACTATCATTATTGGTTGTGAAGACCATTGATTAGAGCTTTCATCGGTTATCGTAAAGGTCGTTGATTTGTAACATTCATCGATCTACGTGAAAGTCTTCAAATTGTAGTCTTCTGGAAGTTGTTGAATTGTAACCTCTATTGTTGATGTTTGATGGGGATAAGCTATCTGTTGTGATTTTTAGACAGCCTACAGAACATCCTCCAAAGTTTTAAAAGTTCGCAGTTGACTGGGACGAATTTTCGGAATACTTTGGATCTGAACTCTAATCTTGGAGCAGTTAATTCATTGTCATAATGAGTTGTTCTTTGCACCCGCTTCGAAGGTATCCTTGTTGAAGGGATTTTCCATGCAGGACCTCCATTCAACTGATGGACCCGCAAACATTCATAGGGTTTTTGGCAAACCCTCAGCCATCAACGGATTTGATAATCCTTTACCAACTACCGTTTGAGTCGGGCTAGCATGTGAATTATTTGATTCCGTTTTACATGTAATGTTATGCTAAGAGAATGAACTCTCTTAGACTTGATGCTATGATTTTGAATACATAGACGTTGTCATTTTCACGGGAAAAGACTAACCGGCAATGCGTATTAGGCGTAGACTTATCTCTAATTAGAGATCGAGATAAAGTCCCCCATGCATGTGAGGCATGGATTTTGGTGTCATTAATAACGACCTGCCACGATGTTGAATGCGTGAGCTTTTGTCCTTTTTACAGAAAAAGACTAACCGGCAGCATGTGTTAGATGCAGACTTATCTCTATTTAGGGATCGAGATAAAATCCCCCAGACGTGGATTCTGATGTCTTTTTCACGGAGAAAGACTAACTGGCAACGCGTGTTAGGCGTAGACTTATCTCTAATTAGGGATCAAGATAAAGTCCCCCAGACGTGGATTCTGGTGTTTTTTTCGCGGCAAAAGACTAACCGGCAACGTGTGTTAAGCATAGGCTTTGTCGCTGTTTCTTCATGTGTTATGTTTTCACTTGAAACACTGAAAGAAAGTTGAAAGTTCCAGAGGTGTGATGTTAACTTGACGGGTTTGTGGACCTATCGCTCTATTAAAGAGAATCGATAAGTTAATTTTGTCAGAGGTGTGATATTAACGTGACAAGAAGAATATTACGATCGGGGTAATTTTGAGGACCTATCGCTCTATTGGGAAGAGTCGATAAGTGGATTTTATCAGAGGTGTGATATTAACATGATAAGAAGAATATTACGATCGGGGCAATTTTGAGGACCTATCGCTCTATTGGGGAGAGTCGATAAGTGGATTTTGTCAGAGGTGTTTGATATTAACGTGACAAGAGAATGTTACGATCGGAGCAACTTTATGGACTTATCATCCTATTGAAGAGGATTGATAAGTGGGTTGTCAGAGGTGTGATATTAACGTGACAAGAAGAATATTACGATCGGGGTAATTTTGAGGACCTATCGCTCTATTGGGAAGAGTCGATAAGTGGATTTTATCAGAGGTGTGATATTAACATGATAAGAAGAATATTACGATCGGGGCAATTTTGAGGACCTATCGCTCTATTGGGGAGAGTCGATAAGTGGATTTTGTCAGAGGTGTTTGATATTAACGTGACAAGAGAATGTTACGATCGGAGCAACTTTATGGACTTATCATCCTATTGAAGAGGATTGATAAGTGGATATCAGAGGTGTTTGATATTAACGTGACAAGAGAATATTGTGATCGGAGCAACTTTGTGGACTTATCATCCTATTGAAGATGATTGATAAGTGGATTGTCAGAGGTGTTTGATATTAACGTGATAAGAGAATGTTACGATCGGAGCAACTTTGTGGACTTATCATCCTATTGAAGAGGATTGATAAGTGGATTGTCAGAGGTGTTTGATATTAACGTGACAAGAGAATGTGTACTTGTGACTTGGATAAGATTTTGAAGACTTAACGTCTTGCTGGGGAAGATTATGATTTGAGCAATTTTAAGGTCCTATCATCCTATTGAAGAGGATTAATAAGTTGATTATCAGAGGTGTATTGTTAACGTGACAAATTGAGAGTGATACAAACTGAATTCATACTCCGTAGGGGTGATGATCGTCAAAAGTATAATGTTAACTCGACGATGTGAAAGATTCGTTACTCTTAATCCAGTGGATTCCAAGTAACCAACCCCCAGTTTTGATTAAGACTTAGTAGTGGAAGAAAAGGAGGGGTAGACATGACATATTGCCTTGTGGGCCACTATCCATCAAGTCGGAATAAAGGCCCGTCACCTAGTAGGCCACTATCTGACGAGTTTGACTATCAAAGGTAACTATTAACGTGATAGTTTTGATAGCCCCTCCATCCTACTGAAGAGGATTGGTGGGGGAATTTGGAGAAAATGGACTATCAGAGGTGATCATTAACGTGATAGTTTTGACGGACCCGCCATCCTACTAGAAGAGGATTGGTGGGGGAATTTAGAGGAAATGGATTATCAGATGTAACTGTTAACGTGATATTTTTGATGGACCCGTCATCCTACTTGAAGAGGATTGGTGGGGGAATTTGGAGGAAATGGACTATCTGAGGTAACTATTAACGTGATAGTTTTGGTGGATTTCGTAGTTGACAGAGGTGTTCTATTGAACATGACAACTCAGAAAATTTGTTACTCGTAATCGAATGAACTACAAATAAACCAACCCCTAGTCTTGAACAAGTGTAGGGGGAAAAAAGGGTAGACATGACACATCGCCTAGTAGGCCATTATCTCATGAGTTTGACTATCAGAGGTAATTATTAACGTGATAGTTTTGGTGGACTCGCCATTCTACTAAAGCGGATTGGCTTCAGTGGTCGTAGTATCTTCCTCTTCTGACTGATAAGATTGGGATTGGTCTGATTGCTCAGGTTGATCCTGCCTAATTTGTTCTTCAGCTTTGATCCTGGCAATAATCTTTTGAGCCTGTTCGCCTTGAGAGATTAGTTATCTCTAGGAACGACATTCTGCAACCCTCATTTGTGCTAGAAGGTCGGTCTGCAAGTTGTGTCAACAGATCTCTACTAAGGTAGATTGTGTCATACCTGTCGGACATCGCAGAGCCATGTTTCGAAACCTTTTGACGAAGGCTTTGACGAACTCCCTCTTTTTCTACTTAGTGGCAAGAAGGGTATGGATGGAGACTTCTGTATCCTCTTCAAAGAATCTTGACAGGAAGAGTCTCTCTAGATCCGCCCACTTTTGGATACATCCCGCATGCAGTTTCCTGAACCATTCAAAGGCAACTCCCTTGAGGGTGCCAATGAACAATTGAGCCAGTATGGCATCGTTTGATATCATATTCCCAGTCTGTGACTTGAAATGATAGATATGTTGATTCGGTGATCCCGTGCCGTCAAAAGTTTATAGCGTCGGGACTTCGAACTTTGGAGGATAAGGGGCTAAATCCCATTCGGCCGGATAGGGCCTAGCAACTCTCTCGTCTTGGAGCTCGCTTCTGTTAGGAATGACATTGAGGCGAGCTTCCAATTCTTCTATTTTGGCAGATTGAGGATTCTGCTTATTCTCGGTCTCTCTTCCTTCATCAGAGGAAGATTCCAGGTTGTAGGCTTCTTGGTCAGTGTTTACGAAGAAAATTGATTGTTTCATTGCGGGATTCATTACAAACTTCAGACGTTTACAACGAAAATAAAAATTAGTCTTTTTATAAGACCTTTACACAATGAAAACAAAACAAAAGTACAATTCTCTTCAAACAGCGTAGATATCGTTCATCGGTCTTCTGCTTGTATGGGATCTTGGCCTGTGACGGGGATGTTGATATCCATGGACCACCGTCGATCAGATCTGATTGCTGAAAAATCGGGCAGAGCTTCGTTAATTCACGAAGGAATCAAGAAACCGTAGCGCTTATCTCGGCAACGGCGAGATAATTACTCTTCTTAAGATTATCGCAACGGGATAATCTTAAGGAACGGACCCGGGGGAACTGCAGATCTGACGAGCTCTTCTTCTTTATGCTGACGAACTCGATCCGATCTCTCCTCCTCTTTTCTAAAATTCGTGCACCTTTAATCTTCAATCCGGCAGGGCTTCGCCAATGCTCGAGAATTTCAGATCCAGAAAAATGAAGGTCCTGGGGTTGTATTTATAGGCTCCTGGAAGTCCGGGCGGTTAAAACCGCATAACGGCCAGTTTTTAGGGCTGGAGACACCCTTGGGTGTCTCAGCGAGGCCAAGAAACCCTTGGGTGTCTCGGCCTGAGCCGAGACACCTTGGGGTGTCTCGGTTGGGCCGAGACACCTCGGGGTGTCTCAACTCAGGCTGAGACGTTTCGTTTTGCACACTTGTCCGTTTCCACCGTAACTTCTTCATCCGAACTCGGATTTGAGTGATTCAAAGTGTGTTGGAAAGCCGACGAGGATTTCTATAAGCTCCGATGATTAGATTATTGTGGATTAAGCTAGGATACGAGCAGCGTTTCGCCTTTTGTAAGTGACGCGGGGCTCCCGATCAGTTCGTGTCTTCGTTATTCTGAAACTCCGTTACTTCACGTAGTTCGTCGATTCACTTTAAGCATTCGTCGACGTCAATCAAGCTTCTGATAATGACGTTCATCATCTTCTCTTAACTTTGAGCTGCTCGTGGAGACCTATAGGTAATTTTCAACGCCTACAGATACCCCCTCCAAAGCATTCCAGACTCGTTTCTTTTATAGAAGAGGCTGGAATACTTTGGATGTGATTGGTCCAGCCTTTGGTCTGCGTAAAGGACCTGTAGTTAGCTTCAATTCTTGACTCCTTCGATTTTCAATCTATTCGATGCTTTGACGAATAGCTGAAGTTCTTTCGGCGATGCGTTTATCGTCTGGCCGTCGTCGAAGTCTCGAATCTAAAACTGATGAGTTGAGTTTGGCTCGTGTCATTAAGTTTACTTAGAATTGACTACCTCCGTTGTATCGTGCTGACTTAGGGTTTCAGATCGTTGTAAGTTGACTTTTGTCACAACACGTTGACCAGCGTTGATCTAGGATTTTGGATCGCCTGACGTTGACTTTTTCATCGCAACACGTTGATTGGCGTTGACCTAGGGTTACGCGTTGACCGGTGTTGACCTAGGATTTCGGATCACCCGACGTTGACTTTTGGTCGTAATGTGTTGACTGGCGTTGACCTAGGGTTACGCGTTGACCGGCGTTGACCTTAGGGTTTAGATCGTCGTACGTTGACTTTTTCATCGCAACGCGTTGACTGGCGTTGACCTAGGGTTACGCGTTGACCGGCGTTGACCTAGGGTTTCGGGTTGCTCGCCGTTGACTTTTTCATTGCAACGCGTTGACTGGCGTTGACCCAGGGTTTCGGATCGCCTGACGTCGATACAGTTTATACTCGTACATTTGCTAGAGTCTACACAGTTTAAGCTCTTAAGGTATTGGAGCATGGCGGTCCTAATTGTCGGAGTTGCAGGACCAACTATGAAAGTTGATTCATCTGCATGTATGGATCTTATCCTGAAGTTGTTGGACGCTCAAGTCACGAGACCAACTAATGAAGCTGATGCGTCAATGACTTTTGCATATATATATAGGATTTTTGGCAAACCCTCAGCCATCAACGGATTTGATGAGCCTTTACCGACTACCGTTTGAGTTGGGCTAGCATGCAGATTGTTTAAATCCGTTCCGCATGTAACGTTGTGCTAAAAGAGTTAACTCCTTTAGTGCTACGATATTGAATACGTAGACATCGTCTTTCTTACGGGAATAGACTACCCGGCAACGCGTGTTAGGCACCGACTTATTCCTACTTAGGCTTCGGGATAAAGTCCCCAGACTCGGATTCTGGTGTCTTCTTCAAACGGTGAAAAACTAAACCGGCAACGTGTGTTAGACGTTGACTTATCCCTTCTTAGGATTCGGGATAAAATTCCCCGTGCCTATGAGGCACGGATTTTAGAAGTTGAAAAAGTGGTGTCTTCTTTTGGGGCAAAGATGAACCCGATGCGAGAGAGGAAGAATTTTATATTCTACCTCCCAAGGCTGAAGAGGAAAAATTTTATATTCTATCTCCAGTTACAAAAGGAAACTCCAAGTGGGATCTCCACTTCAAGAATCCGGGAAGGCGAAACTAAGAGTGGGATCTCCACTTCGAGAATCAAAAAGATTCGGATAATCCTAACTATCGGAGGTTTGATTATCGAACTAAAGATAGGTTTCTCATTTATCGAGAGTGAATTGTGGTTGTTTTGGTCCTTACTGTAGGAAGGTTTGACTAAGCGGGAGTTTGAGGTGATCCTAACTGTAGGAAGGTTTGATCACTCGATTTGAAAGTGGACCTCTCGTTCATTGGAGGAATCGAAAGGGGATTTTGGCTTTGACCCTATCTGTAGGAAGGTTTGACCAAGTGGGAGGTTTGAAATAATCCTAACTGTAGGAAGGTTTGATCACTCGATTTATTAACTTCTCGTTCATTGGAGGAATCGAGAGGGGGTTTTGACTTTGGTCCTAACTGTAGGAAGGTTTGACCAAGTGGACAGTGGGAGTGGGAGTACAACTCACAGTGGGAGTGTTGACCTGAAAGCAAAGAGAGTGGAATACAGGTAACAGTAAACATACCGGTTTGTACTAGACACTCGATGGAGGATATCGATGTTAAGTGATCAGGACTTAACACGTCAAGCTTTGAAAATTACCATGAATTGGCGGATTGAAGTTTTGGTGGGCCCACCGTCAATTGACTTGATCAGTGGGGGATTTTGTGAGGAAATGTTGATTTTTCAAAATGATCGAATCTCATCTCAGCAAAAGAATGTTCGGAAATCACAGTGGGGGTTTAGTGTTTATCACTTTGTTTGTAATGATCGGGTTATCCCTAAGAAAATTACATATAGTATTCTTCCGGGAACTTCCCGTTACATGAATCATCCACCCCCAGCTTCTTCGCGAAACTGGGTTTTCATTGTATTCGGTTACATGATCGGGTTATACTTAAGAATATTACGTATAAAATTCTCCAGGAACTTCCCTTCAACGGGAGGAAACAATTTAGACTCATATACCTATTGGAGTATCGGAAGGAGCAGTTTATACTCTTATACTTTTCAGAGTCTTGCCGTTCTTATTTTACTTATCCTAGCGTTATGACGCCGGCTTCAACCAAGGTTTGGATGCTATTCTTTAAAGTAAAGCAAGTCTTGGTGGGATGAAGGACCCTCCTGTGGTACGCGCAGTACTTCCATAGTATTGTCAGCTTCCTCCTGATTTGTGATGGGTGGCAGCTTGATCTTGTTGTTTTCAAGAAGGGTCTCCTCCTGATTTGTGATGGGTGGCAGCTTGATCTTGTTGTTTTCAAGAAGGGTCTCGAAGATGGCTGGAAGGTCTTCGTCCTTGAATGAGTACTCTTTTTGAAGCCTCGAATCCGAAGTCTTCTGCTGTCTTCGGGGCTGCTGTTGTGACGTCTGATTAACGTCAACAACTATTGTAGGTGCTCTCCCTTCATCATGGGAAACGAGACTCGGATTCAGAGGGTAAGTCATTGGTTGGCTTCTTTCTACCTTCCTCCTTCTGAGGAAGCGTTCGGCCTGCTCGCCGCGCACCTTCAACTCTTTCCAGGTATTGAACAGCTCTACTCCCATAACGTCCAAGATATTAATGGACAAGTTATTATGATAGGTCTGCAAGACGAATTCCTCCGTGACGGGATCCTTACAGTTCATTGCCTGATTGCGGAATCGTTTGATGAAGGTATCCACCGACTCTTCGTCTTTTTGTTTCTCATCGAAGAGTGTCCTGATTGACACTTCGGCGTCATCATCGAAGAAATGAGCAAGGAACATACTCTCCAGGTCCTCCCAGCTGTTGACGCTTCCAGGCTTGAGGCGGCGGTACCAATCGAAGGCAGGCCCACGAAGGATGCCAACGAATGACCGAACCATCAAGGCTTCATTGCCGGAGATCATACCCAAGTGGGATTTGAAGTAGATCAGATGCTGAGTGGGCGAGCCCTTCCCGTCGAACGGCGTGAAGTTGATCAGGTTGAACTTTGCCGGATACGGAATCGAATCCCACTTTCTTGGATAGGGAGACAGAATACCGATCATTTTTATCCCCTGAGCAGACATCAGTGCGTTGATTTTGCTCTCGAGGTCCTTTATTTTCTCATCCTCGTCTGTATCAGATCTTGGACGATTCCTGAGAGGAATAACGGGACCTCTTCCACATTGTCATCTTTGGTGGGACCACCCCCAGTATTGTTGTTTTTAGTGGGACCACCCCCAGCGTTCTGGTCAATGGGAGGGTCATCAGCCTTAAGGTGTTCATCCGTATCTGAATCGCTATCTATTTGATTAGCATTGTTGCGATGGCTGGATTCACCGAATTGATTGGACAGAGCCCGAATTTGTTGGTCATGCTCTTCCCTCATTCGTAGCATAGCCATTTCGCTTTCGATCTTGAATGCCTCTTTCTGCTTGGCCAAGGCATCCTCAATCATTTTGGCTACTTCCTCGGTGTTAATCATAAACACTTCACGGGATTGTCCTGGACTGGATACCGTATTATCAGAATCGATTGCCGAGTTAGCATCTGATTCTTCATCATCCGAGGATAACCCTCTCTGCATTCTCTGATAATCCCTTTGTCTAATAGTTCCTGATCGTAACCGGGTTAGACGATGCGATACAAGCGGATCAGAGCTAGAAGGTCGAATCGATTTTCCCTTATCAACCATATTGATGGTAACCTCTGGGGGTTCGTCACCTTGAACGACCGATTGTTTTTTACGGAGACGCTTTGGATTGGACTGAGCCTTTCCGTTAGAGATCCTCTCAAATACCGAGACCCTCTACGGAGCGGTCTTGGGGCAGCTACACGCTGATAATACTGCCCTGATAAATTTGGTACACGGACAGTGAGAGTCCGCTTCCCAGGTACTTCTCTTTCGAGATTTATTCGTACCCCCAGCCCGATAGTACAACTCATCGACGTTGCGGTCAGAACAACCTATCGGCTGTTTACATGAATTCTCAGGTATAACGCATTCTTCTGTCTGACGCATTTTCATCTGAGTAAACATCGCCTTGTTGGCGTCTACAGGAGTCACACGCTTGGGAAACCTTAACGGGCTTCTGGTTTTCTGCACGCACCCCCAAGCGGGCCGTTGTAGAAATTAATTTGTTAGGAGGTCGCGTACGACCCCCATTCCCGATGTTTGCTCGAAGCTCCTTCAACGGTCTCAAGCTTTCCTTAACAGGCGCTTTTCCTCGATCCTCGAGTAGAGAACCGATGCGATCCTTCAATGAGACTCTAGATTTGGTAAGATCCATGCTGTCATAGGGCTTCACCAGAGGTGCGGGAGCAATAGGAGCGGGATCTGGAGTTGACAAAGGCCGGAGAGTAGCCTCGGATGCTTTTGCCTTAGGCGCTGATTTAGCCTTTGGCATCCAAACTTGCTTAGATCTTGGTGGCTTTTTGACCACCTTTCCTTTCTGTAACTCCTGTGCATTCCGTATAAGGATCCTCGTCTGCGCTAACAGTGTGCGGTGCTTATGGATACGCTCCTCAAGAGTTGAACGAGTTCATTTGATACGAACCCATTCGTTAGTAGGTGGTTGTGAGGAGGTTCCCAAAGCTGGTTGCTGGAACACTTTGCGCCTTCTGAGTTTCAGATCCACATCATAGCAGATCTCGTCAACAGGCTCCAACGCCTTGGCAAATTAACGCGCGAGATGTTGACGGTGCTTTTGATGAGCCCTCTTCGTCAGCACTGGTGCACTTTCAACGGGAAACTCCTTGACTTCCAAGGAGTTGTCACGAACGTTGGATCTGGTTTCTTTGGAAGCCGGAGAGGAATCTTCCACTGCATTCGGGTTCGGATCATCAGCCTTGTTTTTTGGATCTGAAGTCACGTTCTTCGCGGCAGCGGTTTTCCTGTGTTTGCAAGAAGAAGATCTGGAGGAGGAGGAGGAAATATATTCCTCGAATTTCTGCTGATCGAATTCGTATTCGACCTCTTCGAACACCGGGATCATGATCGTCGACTGCGGCACGACAGCCTCGGCAGCGAGGCTGTTGGCTCCCACTGTGATCGCCAGCTTGTTTGCGGAGAAAATTGATTGTTTCATTGTGGGATTCATTACAAACTTCAGACGTTTACAACGAAAACAAAAATTAGTCTTTTTATAAGACCTTTACACAATGAAAACAAAACAAAAGTACAATTCTCTTCAAACAGTGCAGAGATCGTTCATCGGTCTTCTGATTGCGTGGGATCTTGGCCTGTGACGGGGATGTTGATATTCGTGAACCACCATCGATCAGATCTGATTGCTAAAAAATCGGGCAGAGCTTCGTTGATTCGCGAAGGAATCAAGAAACCGTAGCGCTTATCTCGGCAACGGCGAGATAATTGCTCTTCTTAAGATTATCGCAACAGGATAATCTTAAGGAACGGACCCGGGGGAACTGCAGATCTGACGAGCTCTTCTTCTTTATGCCGACGAACTCGATCCGATCTCTCCTCCTCCTCTCTGAAATTCGTGCAACTTTAATCTTCAATCCGGCAGGGCTTCGCAAACACTCGAGAATTCTAGATCCAGAAAAATGAAGGTCCTGGGGCTGTATTTATAGGCTCCAAGAAATCCGAACGGTTAAAACCGCATAACGGCCAATTTTTAGTGCTGGAGACACCCTTGGGTGTCTCGGCCTTGGCCGAGACACCTTGGGGTGTCTCGGTTGGGCCGAGACACCTCGGGGTGTCTCAACTCAGGCTGAGACGCTTCGTTTTGCACACTTGTCCGTTTTCACCGTAACTTCTTCATCCGAACTCGGATTTGAGTGATTCAAAGTACGTTGGATAACCGGCAAGGAGTTCTATAAGCTCCGATGATTAGATCATTGTGGATTAAGTTGGGATACGAGCAGCATTTCGCCTTTTGTAAGCGACGCGGGGCTCCCGATCAGTTCGTATCTTCGTTATTCTGAAACTTCGTTACTTCACGTAGTTCGTCGATTCACTTTAAGCATTCGTCGACATCAATCAAGCTTTTGATAGTGATGTTCATCGTCTTCTCTTAGCTTTGAGCTGCTTGTGGAGACCTATAGGCAATTTTTAACGCCTACAGTCAGAAGCAGCGTCATCAACCACTTTTCCCTTCCCTTTGCTCGTGTAAAATCGGAATGAAGACGCTTCTTCTCTCTGGGAAGATTCTTTCCTAGGTAGTGAATCTGTCTTCTGAGATTTGGCCTTGTCTGTAATGATTTGAGTCAACAGGGCTAGGAATTCATTGAGGGTCTTCTGCTGTGATTTGAGCATAGCGTCTTACTCAGCAACCCTCTTTGAAAGATCTTCAGAATGTTCTGCTATGTGGGCGAAGCTCTCATGCCCAACGAAAGAGCTTGATGATTGGGACTCTGCAATAGCTGAGTGTTCATCATCAAAATTAGTTCCTCTAGCTAACCTTCGATAGTTGATAGGGGAATGGGTCCTGTTCGCGTCTGAGTGTGTTGGTAGATTCCTTCAAACTTGTTAATGATTTCTCTGACGGTCGGTGAACGACTTGTCTTAGAGTCATCGGAACTAGGACCCGAGGCTTTTCCTCTGCCAATCATATTGATAGTGATCTCAGGATATTCAGTCTCTGGAGACTTCTTCTTGTGTGAACGTCGTTGTTGGTTGGGCAAGGTAACGTGAATTAATTGGTCGAACACCAGCGGTTTGGCCGCATATGAGCAGCAGTGACATCCCGAGAGGACCGCAGGAATTAGTCGTTCACATTGGAATGAATGAATGACTTGTTGCATCGGTCTTTCTCCTGATATGAACACTCTTAAATCTGTTGCAAAGACTTGAGAAGAATTACTCACTAACCGTGAGGTTTGAACTGGAACCCCCAGTCTATGATTAGACGGGACTGGCTCCTGGTGAGCATGGATATGATTGAGATGCCTTGAATCCAAAGACTTCTTATATCCGCTCATCGATCTAATCACGCTACGCAGAGTATTCGGGGATTTGTATTGAATTTCGTTACCCGAACGCATGCCTGAGGTTCAGGTTTTGCTGGTGACACGTAGTCCTAAGATCTGCATTTTGCTAGTGGAACACAGTCTTAAAATCTGATTTTTGGTTCTGAAACGTATGCCTGAGAGTTACGTTCAGTTAATGGAACGCACTCCTGAAGGCTGCGTTTTGACTGTACAATGCACCACTGAGGGCTGCGTTCAGTCAGTTAATGGAACGCACTCCTGAAGGCTGCGTTTTGACTGTACAATGCACCACTGAGGGCTGCGTTCAGTCTTATTCACACAGAGCCTATGCACCACTGAGGGCTGCGTTCAGTCTTATTCACACAGAGCCTATGTTTGGGCTCATAGACGCGAGGCTTGTGTTCTGAAGCAGAAACGCAGAGCACAGGGTCGCGTTTAGGCTCACAAACATGAAGTTCGTGTTGACTTGAAGATCGGCATTCACGGAGATGTGCTCGTCATATGGATCTCCTCCTTCGTCGAGCGGCGTTCTTCTTAGCCTGCTTCAAGGCCTTTGTAGCAACGTCACCATATGTGTTTATCAAGTTGGTCGCCTCAATAGGCCTCTTGCGACTCGATACTCATCGTCTTGGCACTGGTTTGGCTGAAGCTGAGCCTACTCCATCGGAGGAGGAGCTGTCCGAGCATTCTAACCCAAAGGATAGATCTTCCTTAGGTGATTCGGCTGCAATTGGAGCAGTTGGAGCTTTAGTCTCTTTAGAGACTTTGTGGATCTTGTGTATAGCCTTGGGGCTAAGGGATCTAAAGGAAAGAACTTCCTTATACTTGGCTTGATCAAACTCAACAATAAGAGTTTTGACGGTTGTTCCAATAAGATGAACGTCGGATTGAGCTACCACTTCTTCATCAGAGAAGCTCGTCCCCAGCGGAGTCGCCATCTTTTGTTTGGTGGAAAATTTATAGTAAAAGGAATGAAAAAAATTTGATTTGTATTCTCTCTATCTTAATTACAATTTGAATTCCCGATTACAAAAGAGAGGGGAATGATCTGGATTCTCCCATTTGCTTAATTCTGGGTTCTTCACAGTAGCGATGAGATGGCTCCCTCGAATGCTTGCGTCAAGTTTTCTTCTCGTTGACGATCCGAACGTCTTATTTCACTGGAACAATATCTTCTCCTCACGATTTGACGCTGTGGAGGACTTGCGTGGCAAGTTTGAAACTCTGAACGAATTGATAACTCGGAGCAAGTTTAAACTCTTATAAAAGAGTTGATTGATCTTAACCGTAATTGGTTAGACAAGCCAAGCATGAAGATACCCCCAATAATTTGTTGCCGAGAAGATGATCTGAAGAAGCCGATCTCTAGATCTCCAAGATCCAAAGATATCCCCCCTCTCTCTGCCTGATCGCCCAAGCTGAAGAGCCCTCAACTAAACTGATTTTTTAGTTATTTATAGGGGATTAAGGGGTGTAGCCGTCTCCTTAATTTACTCCTAAGTGGGGCTGAATGGGGTGTAACCACCTCCTTAATCTGCTCCTAAGTGGGGGGGGGGGGGGTGCGGAAATCCCTCAGATCATGGGAAGAAAACGGTTTCTGGAACCGTTCAACTCATGTTTGAACGAGTCAAATGTAGGTCCTGCATTCTAGAATGAAATCTACATTTGAACATAGTGTTTGCGAGCTGCATTGGGCAACTAATGGAACCTGCGTTGGCAGCTATTAGAAGTTGTGTTAGCAGCAGTTAGATGTTGTGTTTGGCAGCGGTTGGAAGATGCGTTGGTAGCAGTTAGATGCTGCGTTTGGCAGCGGTTGGAAGCTGTGTTGGCAGCAGTTAGATGCTGTGTTTGGCAGCGAATAGAAGCTACGTTTGTAGCATTTAGGAGCTGCGTTTGCATAGCTTTGACTCTGGAATGAGGCAACTTGTGCTTCACCTCTGGGATGCAGGGATGAGTCTTGCGTCTTGGATTAAAGAGATCGTTGGCTTGTAATCTCTTCTGTTAGAGCGTCACGACGATCGTTGTTTCGTAATCTTCACTTTAGCTCTTTAAAATGTGAGAGTCGTCAGGTTGCAACTCTCATTATTGGTTGTGAAGACCATTGATCAGAGCTTTCATCAGTTATCATGAAGGTCGTTGATTTGTAATATTCATCGATTTACGTGAAAGTCTTCAAATTGTAGCCTTCTGGAAGTCGTTGAATTATAACCTCTATTGTTGATGTTTGATGGGGGTTAAGCTATCTGTTGTGATTTTTAGACAGCCTACAAAACCAAAGAGTCATCTGCAAAGAACAAGTGAGAAATCCTTAGCCCCGACCGGGAATAAGATAACCCTCTGATGCACTTGTTCTCCTCCTGTCTGATGATCAGTATCGAGAGAGCTTCCGTGCAGAGAAGAAATAAATATGGAGATAGTGGACATCCTTGTCGCAGACCATGAGTAGGAGTGACCTGACCCATAATCTTCCCGTTGAGGCTGAAAGAGAGTGAGGAAGTAGAGATACAGTCCAAGATGAGATGCCTCCAATGATCTGGAAATCCCATGACTTGAAGGGCCTTGTCAATAAACCCTCATTCCACTCTATCATATGCCTTACTCATATCTAATTTTAGTATCATATGGCCAGACTGACCCCGTCTCCTTTTTTGCAATGTGTAGAGAAGTTCAAAAGCAACAATGACATTGCCCTGAATTGATCTCCCTAGGACAAAAGCACTTTGAAAGCATCTGATCAATCCGCCAAGAACTCACTTTAGCCTATTAGTAATAGTTTTCGTGACAATCTTGTAGACCATATTACATAGACCAATGGGTCTAAAATCTGCCACAGTCTTAGTTGAATCCTTTTTGGGGATGAGAACCACATTGGTTTTATTTCAAGACCTGATAGAAGAGCCCCCATTTAGAATCTTCAAACATATAGTCGAAATATCTGGGCCAATAACAGACCACTGGGACTAAAAAAAGGATGCATGGAAGCCATCTGGGCCGGGTGCCTTAGAAGGGCTCATAGATCGAAGATCACCCCATACCTCATTACCTGTAAAAGGCTCAGAAATGATCTGAAGGTCATCCACTAAAAGCTTAGAAGAGATAGCACCACCCACCTCAGCCAAAACCTCCTCTGAAGGAGTGGAAGAAGAAAATAGTTCTGAGAAATACTTCTCAATAAGCATTGCAATTCCCACCTGATCCTCCACCCAAGTGTCATTAAGATAACGTAGACGGCTAATGAAGTTCTTACTCCTTCTAGTGGAAGCTCTAATATGGAAAAATTTGGTGTTACGGTCCCCGTCTCGGAGCCAATCAATCCTAGCTCGCTATCGCCAGAAGCTCTCATCCCTATACTCAAGAACCCCCCTCTCCTTCTCAAGTCTTCGGATCTCAGCCATACAATCCCCTACATCAGGAGAAGAGTAGAGAGACTGGAGCTTTCACTGAATAACTGATAATTTGTGCCTCCATCTACCAAAACGCTCTTTGCTCCAACTACTGAGATTTGTAGCACAAGACCCTAGCTTCTGACAAACTGATTTACATAGACCCTGTTGTGTGGAGATCCCAGGCCAGGCCCTACTAATACCATCACTCAAATTATCCTCTTTGAGCCAGAAGGCTTCAAAGCGAAAGGGACGACCGTGCCTAACTGGAAGGAGGCGAGGAGTAGCAAAATATAACATAATAGGACGATGGTCAGAAACAGAGAAATCCAAGTGGTGTATCTCAGCAGTGGGAAATATGTCACGCCAGCCAGAATCAGCCATCATCTTGTCCAAATGCTCCTAGATATGAGATGTACTAGTCTGACAATTATTCCAAGTGAAGGTGTGCCCACAATACCCTAGATCAAGTAGCTCACAATGCAGCAGAACATTCTGGAAATCTAGCATTCTCAAAACATGCACCTGTCTACCACCTAGCTTCTCCCCTGGGCTCATGATGGAATTAGAGTCACCTCCACATAACCATGGCTCAGAGGAAAGACCCCTCAACCGTCTCAATATCCTAGGACTGGTACCGTAAGTGTTTCTGAGAATGGCCATAAAACCCTGTGAATCGCCAGTTCCTTCCCGCTCAGTTAATAATTGATGCATCAATGTGCCCCGGAGAAAACGAATGAATAGTCATATCTATTGCATCGCCCCATAGTAACATGAGTCCACTTCTGCCTCTACTACCCACAGCAAAGCAATTCTGAAAACCCAACTGAGATCTCATTATCTAGCCCACCTACCAGAAAGTCTAGTCTCCGAAAGAAAGACTAGACTTGAGGAATGAGTCTGCATCAATCTGCGAAAAGTAATCAACATTTCAGGGTTCCCCAGTCCCTGAACGTTCCAACAAAAGCAACTCATGGCTCCTGGCGCCCCTTGCCACCAGGGTGCGCCTCAACAAGAGTAGAATCTGGACTAGAAATCACTAATTGTGCCCTGTTCTCATGTACATCCGGAGGATCCTTTAGAGAATCTTTCTTACATTTGCCTCCCTTCTCTTTCTGTTTGGATCCCTGCTGCCCAGACCCTCTAGCAAGCCTCTTCCAGATCGATATAGCCTGCTTTCCGGAGGTGGATGTAGAAACTATAACGTCATGCAAATCAGAGTCAACACCGATATCCATAGGCAATGGTATAGGAGGGGTTTCACACCTCGCCGTGACTGGAATGATCTGTTGTAGAGCACTACCACGTGAATCATCATCCTGAGTATCATCTGAGACCACTCGAGATGATGGTTGATTCTACCCCTCACGATCTGCTTCAGTTGCTCCAAAAGACCGAGTCTCCAAGGCCTTGAAAGATGGAAGGGGTTCTCTGAGCCAAGAACCACATCTGCTTTTGGATGTGATAAAAATATCATCGACTTGTACACTTCGTTTGTCACACTCAGTAGCTTTGTGGCCAATAATACCACATGAAAAGAAAAAGTCAGGAAGTCTCTCATAGGTGAGGAAGAGCTTCTCAATCTCCCCGGTCTCTTCAAAGCAAACACGTATGCCTCTTTTTAGAGGCTTAGTAATATCCACGAAAATTCTCAGCCGTATTTTGTTATCCCGTAAATCAAGCCCTTTAAGTTCTCCTATAAGCAAGCCATAGTCTCAGGCGCACCTCTCGTTCATCGCAGCCAATGGTACCATCTCTATTAGCAATCTTCCTACCAAAAACCTTTCCCAAGAGACAGCTGTTAAGGGAAGGCGAATATGTCCGGTCCTTAGTTGACAGTAAGGCAAGGTCATCTTCGTCATCTAAGCTGCATTTGACACAAAGCTCGGCCAACCCATCATCATCAATTCTCGTCATGTTCCAAATTGATTTGGAGCCGAGAGGCTGTTTGAAACGGTGATGCCGTTAATATGAGACTGATAGACGGTCTTAAAACGGCGATGCCGTTAATTTGAGTCTAAGAGACGGCTTAAACGACGATGTCGTTAATTGGAGACCGAAAGGTAGCCCTGAAATGACAATGTCGTTAATTAATTATGAAATGGTGATGTCGTTCATGTGAGCCGAGAGATAGCTACCTCAAATGCTAAGATGTGGGAAACCCCGATGACTGCCGTGAGGGTTGGGGACGAGACTCAGATCTCGCCAAATAATTCACTGCAGAACTATCGGAGTGAGACAAGAAGGGTCGTGCCTCACAAAGAATGTAGAAGCCGGACAGAGAAAAAAAATGAAAAGAGACGATCGTGACGATGGGGATCCGTCACGAGGGAGGGGGAGAGAAGCATTACGCGCTTCCAAGAGAAGATAAGGAATGGACTGAGATCTAGGGTTTTCAAAACCCTAGAGAGGGGGGCGGCTACAAGAGAGAGAGCCGACTGAAAACTAGAGTTTTCAAAACCCTAGAGAGGGCGGCTACAAGAGAGCCGACTATTTCTCGTCCCCATCCTATTTTGAGGATGATGCATACAAAATTTTAGTTCTTCTTTGTCTTCACCTTTTCTTTTATTTATTCTTAATACCTGTATTTCTTGAAGAAGTTAAAACAAGTGGCCGAAATAACCTCAAATTTCTTACTTGTAGGTGCAGAAATTGGTAAAAGAGAACAAGAAAGAACAAGAGAGATTTTTTTTTCTTTTTTTTATTTAAATTTTTTATTGAAGAAAATAGTAAGTTGTAGTGTTGCGCTACAATTTTAGCCGTTTTGCTATTGCATTATCGTGAGGAATCACAAAAAACAACTTAAGTACCAGTTACCTTAGTCAATTTTGTAAAAATTGATTTCCACTTTGCATCTATAATTAGTGAAAATTAGTTGTAATTATAACTAGTTTTTGTAATTGTAGCTCTAGTTATAATTGTAATTTTCTTTGGGGAAAACAGCTTCATATTGTGAGAAATAAATTTATTCAAACTTTTGGCAAAGATAGGCATTGAGAGTTTAGGCCACTCTTGCATGAAGCATACATTTTCACGGCTGCATTTGGTGGTTTTGTAGAGAGGTGGCCAAAAGTTGACCTTTTCACAAAGCTTTATAGCAATGATTAGGCAATTGTGTGCTTATTCTAAAAACTTCACTTCTTTTTATTTCTCTCCATATGCTTACATTTTACATGTACAGTTTAATCATATTTTAATTAATTTCCGTTCTGCTGTCTACTTCTAGGACAAACAAATTAATGCATGACGAGCACTAAGAAGGGTCAAGACTAAGAGGATCACTGAGAAGATCACAAGGAAAAGATTTACTTCGGCGTCTAACTATTTAATCAAATTAAATTAAAGAAAATCTGTTTTTCATCATAATTACTAAGAGATGCTGTAGAAACAAATTGGCAACAATTTAGCAAAAGAAACATCCTAACATTCCTCATACTTAACATCTACTTTTAAGATCGCAACTAGCTTCACCATATTTGAATGAGTGCAGGGGGATTTGACACCCCACTACCAAGCACAACTTTTTGTGCTTGGTACCAAGCATACCAATATTTCTCATATATATGAGAAATATGAGTATGCTTGGTACCAAGCATAAATTTTGTGCTTGGTAGTGATGTGTTACATCCTCATCCACTCACTACCCATGTGAATTTATTCCCATATTTGAATGAGTGGAGGAGGATTTGACATCTCACTACCAAGCACAACTTTTTGTGCTTGGTACCAAGCATACCCATATTTCTCATATATATATATATACACAAATTTTTTTTAAAAATGTTGTTTTATATTTATTTCATTACTTTAAATAAGTAAGATTTATCTTGAGTTCAAATATGTATAATTGAATTATAAAATTTATTAGTATTTTATTTAAATATTAAAAAAATTAAATGTAAAGGAATTTAAGCTAAATTTGGATGAATATACGTATCTGGCATATTGTAATTGTTAGTATGTATTTTAGTTATAGTAATGTAGAAAATATTTCAAAATTTTAAGTTATTTCAAATATTTTTTGACTTAAAAAGCTAAGATCATTGTTTGATTTACTGCAAACTTGTAAATTATTTTTGTTCTAAAAATTTTTAATTGATCACTACCACCAACACTTAACAGGAACTTAATTAAAGTATGAAAGTAAATCTTAATCAAATTTGGTCTCTTATTCAACATGGCAACAATCTCAACAAGTACTAATTAGTAAGCCAAGGTTTTTTTTTTTTTTGAAAACAATGAATATTGAGGTTTGTGACAATCCCAAGCAAATTTATCACAATAGCAATATATCCATTCATAGGATCAATAAAAGCATATTTTTATCGATTGCCTCTCACGAAATGCAGGATCATATATATAGAAAATAATAAAATATAGTAAAATGGTTAAATATCAAAGTGTAATTTTATTTGATGTAAGCAATCACATAAGCATACAAAACTACTAATAACTTCGCATGAAAATGCATTATAAAAATTCCTAATTGTTATAAAAAATTAAGATGTTATATAAAATGATTAAAAAATATTGTTCTTGAAAATTTCTAATTGAACCAAGATCAATCTTTCTCCACCTTTATCTTTTTTCTAGGAATTTGGTCCCCTATTCAACATGGCAACAATCTCAACAAGTAATAATTAGTAAGCCAAGTTTTTTTTTGAAAACAAAGAATATTAAGATTTGTGACAACCCCAAGCAAATTGATCAAAAAAATAATTATTTGCTAATTGGTTAAAGAGGCCACCTTTATATCATAAATGATTGATCACATGCTGCGGTATCCATAGACAATAATAAAATATAGTAAAATGGTTAAATATCAAAGTGTAATTTGATGTGATGTAAGTAATCACATAAGCATACAAAACTACTAATAACTCTGCATGAAAATGCCTTATAAAAATTCCTAATTGTCATAAAAAAATAAGTTGTTATATAAAATTATTAAAAAATATTGTTCTTAAAAATTTCTAATTGAATGAAGATTAATCTTTCTCCACCTTTATCTTTTTTTTAGGCAACTCTAGAGTAGCATCTTCATCATCTACGTTGATTGTAATATCAGACTGGAGTTGAATTTCTTGTGCTATTATATTGCCTTCGCCTCGTTCATCTTTTGTCTTTTTATCTAACTTCACCAGGAATTTGAATGTTTTTCCGATGCTCAAAACAAATTTTTGGTAATATGGACTCTGATTATTTTTCTGTTGCAATGAGAACAAATGTTATATTAATACTTATGAATTTGTTTATTTTCTAATTTACTACTTGAATAGAGTTAGGAATTACCTCTTTCTTTTCTGTAATGAATGTTTCTGCTTTGCATCCAATAAGAGTTTCTGCTACGTCAAAAAGTGTTACTCTTGCATTATCCGTGCCATTTTCCACGAGAATCTTAACTAAGTACCTGTATTTTTCATTGTTAATTTCTAAAGACAATTAGTATTGTATTTTAATAAGTTAATGGCATTAAAAAGATATATTACTTAACCTTGGTATTGGGTCATCAATGATTCTGCGGCATTTGTCATTTAGACACTCTTTACTAACATCTTTATCAACCTTCTTGTCACAGCCTTTGCAAGCATAGAACCATGGATCGAGCCTATTTAAAATAGTAGTTATATTTACCTTAAATGTGCAATATTGTGCCTGTATATTAACAAAGTTTAGTTAGATTTAAATTTGTAGATGAGAATATGTATATAATATTGTACCTGTATCGAATTTTGTGACTTATGCATAATATCACTAATATGAATTTCCTTGGCATTTTTAAAAAGCGTCGATGGAGATCCTTTTGCTTTTGCAGATTCTTCCAATTGAAACCTGCATATTAGATTAAAATATAATAATATTTCATTATTGGGTTATATGAAAGTATTAGATTAAAATATAATAATATTTCATTATTGGGTTATATGAAAGTATGCTTGTTCTGCTTACCATTTCCTTAATTCGCTAGCTAGTTCTATTTTTGGGTTGATACATAATGTTAAAATAATTTGCGACGATATGCTTGTATCCCCTGCAAAAATAGGAAAATTATAAGAGTAATTTTATGTTTAGCTATCTTTAATAAGAATTTCAGCAATAATTTATGTACCTTGATATATAGAGATTTTAAAATCTGATAATGCTATTACAGGCTTATATTTGATTTCTGCTTCAAGAATTGATCCTTCATTTGTAGCTAAATCTCCAAATAAAGTTGCACGCATTGGCATTCCACACTGCATATGAAAAAGAAAGAACGTTAATTTTTTTTCTCTTATGATATTGGAAATAAGTAACATGAATATACCTCATATCCATAAGCGTGATTTTCCCTCCTAGTGTCTAGTTTGTTGTGTCTTGTAATATAGTTGATCGTCGGCTTAACATTAGTTGTTATTGCAAGAATATCTGCAAGTGATTTGATAAAAATATTATGATTCTGTAGATTAATGTATCATTTTGTATTGAAGATTTAAGTAAGAAGTTTGTAAGTACTTACTAATTTTTGTTGCATCTTTCATGGAAAATGCTTCTTCAAATTGGACAAATTTGTTAAATATGTTCTCCAACTGGAATCTTGTTGGTGCTTCTTTTATCGATACGTCTTTTGTTAGTACTAATTCAAGTGACTTGTGGATACTTGGAAAAGCTGGGTTTATTCCTTTCACTTCTCCATTTGAAATAAAAATAATTTTATTTTTTTGAAGCATATCTATAAATTTGTCGATAGTCTCTCCGTACATTACTGCTTGTATTTTGTTACCCTGCAAATATTATTAACACCAGAGATCAATGCATGGAAAATATAATTAATTAATACTAATCTATATATTATATGTAAATAGGGAAACATCATAAAAAGCCATTCTGATAGTTATCAATGTTTTAATGTAATTTACCGATTAGAAAATGAGATTTAGCAATATTCATATGATCAGATGTAACGTTGGGCAAACAATATAATATTTAAAATAATTTTATTTTACCTTTGCGTCTGCAAGAATTAGCTTTAGTATTTTCCCTGATCCTTTTGCATTTTTGTAAGTTGCCTCTGCACTTCGAAGTATAAGAGAGAGGGGGCATAAATTAGGATTTTTCTAAAAATCCTAATCCTAATTTGTACTGTATCGGATCGGAGACCAGAGAGCTGACACTCGAATTGACAGAGGGAGAGGATTCCTACTGCCATCGAATTGACAGAGGGAGAGCGTTTCCTGGGTTTTTGCCTTTTGCCCCCCCTAGATTTATTTTACTTGCAGATTCACTCTTCACATTTTCTAATTCACCCTTACATTCTCCCGCACTATTTTTACGCTTTTCTTGCTTAAGACATTAACATCCGGATGAGTAAATTAGTAATTATATAGATTTTACGGTGAACCGAAAATAGCAATAGATTTACAGGGTATTATCGTATGTGAACAAAACATCCCTTATTTTTTCATGAAGCGGGAGGTACTTTTCATTTTATCTATTCTCGGTTTGAAATTTAATTATATCAAATGACAAGATGTTACCCCCTCGTCATTTTATCTATTCTCAGTTTGAAATTTAATTGTGCTAGATGACAGGAAACTTCACCGAACGCAGAAGAATGTAAGCATAAATTAGCAATGATTCGTATTCTATAGATGGATTGATAAGATAAATTTGGGTTTATATGTATAAATGCTTTTTCATTGGTGAAGAGGTGGGGACAGATTTTCAAAACCCCAAAAAAATGAGAATTCTCAGTAAAGCAGTTCCCTGAAGGAACTATTTAGTAAACAACATGTTGCAAAAGCACAAAGGGATAAAAAAAAAGATGAAAAGGAACCGATGTTTCTTGACAATAGCAAGTCATATGGGTTGTGAACATGCTTAACATTCAGCATTGTATTTAATTGAAAGAAAGTATAATAGTTTTGGGCCCTTTTTGTTTAGCTACTTGGTGTTATCACAGAATGCTTGCCTGTATTATCGAGAGATTAAAACTTCTCATTCATTGGTCAAGATCAACATCTTAAATTATTGAAGTTGCTAGTTAGTTCCCCCATTCATATAAGTTAGGGTAAATTAGTTCCCGTGGTAACTTGTCATGATGATTGTATAAAATATTACGTTAAACTCTTAACTGAAAACTAATAGACTAATTTAGAGTGACTTATAAGACTAACTCTTAACTGAAAACTAATAGACTAATTTAGAGCGACTTATAAGACTAACTAACAATTGCATGATTAAACGGGCTAATTAAAACTATGAAAGATTTAAGCGGAACCAAGTGTGCACAACAGAAATTCCCACTATTATTATTGCCTTAAAGAAATAAATTTTCGTTAATTCTGAGATTAAATAAGCAAATATTTTGATAAATTGCAGAGTAAATTAGCGGTGTGTTATCTTTTCAAATGCCAGAGCTCGAGGGGCTGAAGACCCCTTTTTGTTGCATATTGTATTGCTCAGCCGAAAGCTGGAGCATCCTCATGTACGTTATTCCATTATTGGTGACCATTAATTGATTCTTTTGCGTGATTGTTTTTGAAAAATTAAAAAATGATATGCAACCACGTGATTGAGTTTCAAAAACAACCATGAGTATGAATGTGAATGTGTTGTAATCTATGCAAAAACAGAAACTAATTAAAAGCTTGAAAAGAAAAAAGAAGAAGAGAAAATGTATCTATTTTCTATTTCGGTTTAATCAAATAAAATATATATCTAAATTAAATTAATATTAAACATAAAGATTTACCTTGATAGATGGGAGAACCTGCAACAATCAATATTTAATCCTCTAAATTCTGCATGAAAATTGAAGAAATTTTAAAATAATTTAAAGTGCCATAAAAAGTAACTATAGTGTAAAACAAATATCACCATTAAATCAAATACACAATATTTCTAAAGAATAATCATCATGAAAATAAAAAAAAAACATACATGTTGAAGGAGATGAAGTTACTATAAAAATTGTGTAATTTTTTGGTTTATATATAGGCATGAGGTATTGCATGTGATAGGATAATAGTCATAATTAGAGTTTTATTAGGATTAGGATTTGAATTAAAAAATACTCTTTAATCAATCGGATCTGAACAATGATAGAAAAAGTCTCTTAGACAATTTAATCTATTTTTAAATTGCATTACAGGTGCTTCAATTAATCTGGAGTCTACAGTAGAGTCTAGAGATAAGAATATTAAAGTAAAGTTGTTATAGTCTAGAGAAGTTATTACGTACGGGTGCTTGAAATACTCTTTAGAAAGTTATTAATCGGGAATTTAATCAAATAAGAAATATAACCACCATAACAAACCCATAAAATAAATCATTAAATTAAATTTAAAAATTAGAATTTAATTATAGATAGGATAGTTCAAACTTTATAAGGGTATATTTGTCTAAAAAAGATTTTTCCTAACTCGTGCTTTTAAAGGGAGTATGATATATATGGGTAATATGAATCTAAGGTGACTCATTAGGCTCCATCTAAGGATGAGCGATCTGAGCCGTCCGTTCAAAAAAACTCTAATGAATCCGAGCCGTCTGTTCAAAAAAACTCTAATAAATCTGAGCCGTCCATTCAAAAAATCAACCCTCAAAAACAAATCCCCACCCAAATCTTTTGGACCACATTCTCCTCTCCTCTACCTCCTTCTCTCCTCCACCTCCTCCTCTCCTCCACGTTCCAATCAGCCCCCCTACCCAGTCTCCCATCCTCTCTTTGCCCCGCGCTGCAGGTCGCCAGCACGCCGCGCTAGACGCGCTCGAGCACGACCGATTGCGCAGACTCCGCCGACGCTCAGCTACCTTACGTCGCCGCGCCAATTCACGGTACTTCACAGTCCGCCTCTCGCCCGCCCCCCGCGTCCTCCCCTCCTGCCTCTTCGCCCGCGCTCAGATCCGCCACCGCGCTCTTGAGTCCGCCGTCGCCAACCTCGTCGCTCGCGTCTCGCGCCTCACAATCGCAGATCTCTCACACCCCATCGGCTCGCGCCCGCGAGTCACCGCCTTCCAGGCTCGCGCACCGCGATGACGCCGCCGCCGCGCACTCCGAGTTCGCGTCTTCATAGCCGAGGAGCACATGTTCGCCGCCATCCACCGATCGTCAAGTTCCTACTCCTCCATCTCCTCCTGCCTCGACACCACACCCGCTCGCGATATCTGCCGCCGGAACTCGCCTCGACGTTTAGTAGGGGGCATGTACTCATTGCTCAACTTAAATGCGTGTCGCTAGAGGTTTTAGTCGGCATTTTTGGATTGGTGGTTAATCCTACGCAAATGCTCAGATTTTCTAGCGACGGGTGGATGCTAAGTGTGATATCCCTGAATGCTTTAGGTCATACTGAGTGTCTTCACCATTCATGTTATTTGGGTGTTCTTTTGGGACAAATTTTTAAAAAACGACGCTTCTTTCAAATTTAATAGGTAAAACGCCGCGCCTAACAAAAAAATGTGGCAAATCGATGCATTTTTGCACGGGACTGACGCAGTCGGCAAAAAATGGTCAATTTTCAATAAATGCACCGACAGCTCATCCCTGCACCCTTCTCCTCATCTCTCTCCATCCTGCCTCCGCCCATCACCGCGCGCGAGCTCACCAACCCAGCGCCCAAGCCTCCACCGACCGCTCCTCCGCCAGCTCACCCCGACCACCCCATTCGTCAGCCGCCTTGGAACCGCGCCGCGCCTCTTCATCGGCCGCCCAGCACTCCCGCTCGGCATCTTAGCCGTGGTCCCCCTCTATTCCTCCTCCTCCGCTTGCTGCCGCCTCCTCCTCGCCCCTCACTCGGCGCCATCGCCGTCGTCGCCGGCCCCATCGCGGCCACATGCCGAAGTCTCGTCCATCTCCTCCTCGGCCGGTTGCCTCCAAACTCTCCGCACGACGCTCACCCACTCACAGACCCAGCTCACTGCGCCGCCCACGGACCATCCACGCATCCATAACACACCAGACCAGCAGCTCTCCCCTTGGCATCGGCCCTCTCGCCCGCCGTTCATGTCACCGTCACCCCTACAATGCCTGCCTCCCCGACGCACATCTCCAAGCTTCGATCCGCCCTCAAGCCCACCTCAACTTCACGCTCGATTAGATCCGCCTCGCCCTGATCCGATCGGCCGAGCTGCCGAGCTGGCGAGAGGCCGGTGGTTTGGTGAGCTCGGCGGGTGATGGGGAGGAGGATGGAGAGAGATTGAGAGAAGGGGCTGAGTCGGTGAATTTATTGGAAAAATCGACATTTTTTGCACGGGACTCCGGTCAGTCCCGTTGCAAAAAATGGTCGATCTTGCGCCACTGTTTTTTGTTAGGTGGTCGCGTTTTGCCTATTAAATTTGAAAGAGGTCTGTTTTAAAAATTTGTCCTTCTTTGGTGTTGTGAAAGACTTTTGTTTCAAGAATTGTTCTCCATCATATTCTTTTGGTGTGTAAAAGATTCTTCTCTTCAGAATTGTTCTTCCTATTATCAAATTAGGTTCCTCAGTTTAACAAGCTGACAGAGTGAGA
>NC_033795.1:20189428-20220150 GCF_001876935.1 Asparagus officinalis
GAACTCGCCTCGACCTTTAGTAGGGGGGCATGTACTCATTGCTCACACTTAAGCGTGTCCTAGAGGTTTTTAGTAGCATTTTTGGATTGGTGGTTAATCCTAGCAAATGCTCAGTTTTTCTAGCACGGGTGGATGGCTAAGTGTGATATCCTGAATGCTTTAGGTCATACTGAGTGTCTTCACCATTCATTTATTTGGGTGTTCTTTTGGGGACAAATTTTTAAAAACGACCTTCTTTCAAATTTAATAGGTAAAACCGACCGCCTAACAAAAAAATTGGCAAAATCGATCATTTTTTGCACGGGACTACCAGTCCCGTGCAAAAAATGGTCAATTTTCCAATAAATCACCGACGCTCTCCCTCAGCCCCTTCTCCTCATCTCTCTCCATCCTCCTCCCCCATCACACCGCGCGAGCTCACCAAACCCACGCCCAAGCCTTCCACCGACCGCTCCTCCGCCACTCACAGCCCCGACCACCACCATCGTCAGCCCCTTGGAACGGCGCCCGCGCCTCGTTCAATCGCCGCCCAGCACTCCCGCTCCATCTTAGCCGTGGTCCCCCCTCTATTCCTCCTCCTCACCCCTTGCTGCCGCCTCCATCCTCCCCCTCACGTCGGCGCCCATCGCCGTCGTGCGGCCGGCCACCATCGCGCTGCCACATGCCCGAAGTCTCGTCCATCTCGCTCCTCGCCGGTTGCCTTCAAACTCCTCCGCACCGACGCTCCACCACTCACAGCCAGCTCCCGCCGCCCAAACGGCCCATTCACAGCCATCCACTAACGACACCGACAGCAGCTCTCCCCTTGGCATCGCCCCTCATCGCCTCGCCGTTCACTGCCACCGTCTACCCCTACAAGCCTCCTCCCCCCCGCCGCACCATCTCCAAAGCTTCGATCCGCCCTCAAAGCCCACCTCAACTTCAACCTCCATTAGATCCGCCGCTCGCCCTGATCGCGATCGCCGCCGAGCTGCCGAGCTGGCGGAGGAGGCGGTGGGTGGAGGCTGGGCGTGGGTTTGGTGAGCTCGGCGGGTGATGGGGAGGAGGATGGAGAGAGATGAGGAGAAGGGGCTGAGTCGGTGATTTATTGGAAAATCGACCATTTTTTTGTTAGGTGGTCGGTTTTGCCTATTAAATTTGAAAGAAGGTCGTTTTTAAAAATTTGTCCTTCTTTTGGTGTGTGAAAGACTTTTGTTTCAGAATTGTTCTCCATTATTCTTTTGGTGTGTAAAGGACTTCTCTTTCAGAATTGTTCTCCATTATTATCTAAATTAGCTTCCTCAGTTTCAAGCTTGACAGAGTGAGAAGATGTCTTATTGGGGGAGACTTCAATTGTTGAGGAGTGTTACTTTTGACACACTTGTTTTCTGGACTTCTAATTTATACACTTCCAAAGAAAGTGTTGCACAGGATTGATTGATGATATGAGTAGAATGTTCCTTTGGGTAGGTTCTCATGAGGACAAAAAGTGTCGTTGTTTGCTTGGGAGAAATTGTGTCAGAGTATCAAATGTGGAGTTAATTGGAGTTTTGCTGCTGGGTTAAAGCTGCTATGGTATTCATGTAAAGAAAGAATTACTATGGATCCATGGTAATTATTTAAGAGGAACTACCATTTGGGAAGCTTTTTCGAGAGTGAATGGCTATTGGATGTGGAAGCAGGTGCTTAAAATGAGAGATAAAACAATTACAATGTGGGGTTTTACAGAGAATGTTATTGCTCAGCTAATTTCTTGGTCTTACCAAGGAAAATTCAAGATGGAAGCAGCTATGTACATTAAGTTTGCAGAGTTGATAATGTGGTTATATGGATTAATCATATGTTTCGATATAATGTGATAATTTGAGCCAAAGCTATGTACATATGGATGCAATTATGTGTTCTTTAAGCCGTGTGTACCTTAAGTTTACGAGTTGGTAATTTGGTTGTATGAACCAATCATGTGTTTCAGTATAATATGGGTACAAAAATTTCCAGAATAATGAGTTACAAAACATGAATAAGTGGGTGCAAAACTGGGCTAAAGAGGTACAAAACTTGAATAAGTGGGTACAAAACTTTTTGTTCAGAACAATGAGTTACAAAACTTGCATAAGTTGGTTCAAAATTAAGCTAAATAGGTACAAAATTTGAATAAGTGGGTACAAAAATTTTTGTCCAGAATAATGAGTTACAAAACTTGCATAAGTGGGTACAAATTTTTTTTCTAGAATAATAAGTTACAAAAGTTGAATAAGTGAGTACAAAATTGAGCTAAGGAGTTACAAAACTTGAATAAGTGGGCACAAAACTAGGCTAAAGAGTTATAAAACTTGAATAAGAGGTTACAAAATTTTTTCCAGAACAATGAGTTACAAAACTTAAATAAGTAGGTATAAAACTAGGTTAAAGAGTTGCAAAACTTGAATAAGGGGGTACAAAATTAAGCTAAAGAGGTGCAAAATTTGAATAAGCGGGTACAAAACTTTTTGTCCAAAACAATGAGTTACAAAACTTGCATAAGTGGGTACAAAACTGAGCTAAAGAGGTAAAAAACTTGAATAAGTGGGTATAAAAATTTTTGTCCAGAACAATGAGTTACAAAACTTGCATAAGTGGGTACAAAATTAAGCTAAGGAGGTACAAAACTTGAATAAGTGGGTACAAAACTTTTTGTCCAAAACAATGAGTTACAAAACTTGCATAAGTGGGTATAAAATTGAGCTAAGGAGGTACAAAACTTGAATAAGTGGGTACAAAACGTTTTGTCCAGAACAATGAGTTATAAAACTTGCATAAGTGGGTACAAATTTGAGCTAAGGAGTCACAAAACTTGAATAAGTTGGTACAAATTTTTTTCAGAACAATAAGTTACAAAACTTAAATAAGTCGGTACAAAAATTGAATAAGTAGGTACAAAATTAAATAAGTGGGTACAATATTAAGCTAAAGAGGCACAAAACTTGAAAAGTGGGTACAAAAATTGAATAAATATGTACAAAATTAAATAAATGGGTCTAATAAATGAGCAAACAGACCAAACCCCAAACCATCAGATACCAATATATTGAAGTATACCATAAGCCACAATCATTCACCATAAAAGCAAACAACATAACAAAAACAATATATCATCTTACCGATGCAAACACCAAAAGATGCAAAAACTTCACAGGAATCATTTGTCAACATGAAACTTCTCAGGAATCATTTGTCAACATACAAAAACAATTCCTTCTACATATGACAAAAAGCTCAGAGAATAAAAAAGGCCCAAATAACATTTACAACGAACATCTTGTTATTTCCACTTATCCACATAATATCATCCACATATTCGCATACACAACAACAACCAAGAAAAAAAAATTAAAATAAAATTTACAAAAATGATGAATCGCGTGCATACAAGAGAGCTGCACAAACTTTGCTCTGTACTTTGCACAATCTCCTTCTGAGATTGTTATTGATCGCTTTTCGACAATGTTGTTAATGAATTCAAACATTCAAGTATAAAGATCACGCAATCTAAGGTTCTGCATTTAGCAAAAAAATTACGATATTGAAAATGATTTTGTGAAAAAATGAACTATTAAATTATAATATATATCCTTTCAATTTGTTCGAAGCCATGACTTGGGGGCTACGGCTATGGCAAAGTGGGAACTCGCAGGTGAGGCCGGGAGCGGCAATGGCGAGTTGGGAACTCCCACGCGACGTGAAAGGATCTCCAGCGGCGGTGAACGCAGGCGGAGGAGAGGAGGCGGGCGGAGGAGACGCGGGTCTAGTGAGTTGCGGTCGGCGACGACGCAGGTAGTTTGGGAGTCGCATTGCTCGGTCTGATCTGAGCGTCGACAGGCGGACTGAAGAGCGGGCGAAGAAGGGGGGAGACGAGGGCGTGGACGTGAAGGGCAGGCGCCGCGGGAGCTGAGGTCGGTGAGCTTCGGCGGTCCGTCGTGCTCGGGCGGATTCTAAGCCAGCGGGGCGAAAGAGGAGGGGACCGGCGCGAGCGGTGAGCATGGACGCGGTCGGCGATTCAAGCAGTCGGCGTGCTGGATGATCTAAGCGTGGGCGGCTGACGCGAAGGAAGGCAGGAGGTGGAGGAGAGGAGGAGGTAGAGGAGATGAAGATTGCGGGTCGCAAAGATGTTAGGTGGGAATTTGTTTTTTGGTTTGGATTGTGTTTTGAAAGGTGGACGACTCAGATTCATTGGAGGTTTGGTTTGAACGACACGGCTTAGATCGCGCATGGGGGGCGGTAGGAGGATTTGCGTTTAAGGCGGAGTACGCGTTTAGTGTTCAGTACGCCCGGTCGTCCTGTATTTGTGTGGGTCCTTAGATAGACCTAAATGAGTCACCTTAGATTCATATTACCGCCCCGCCCTTCTCCTCTCTCTCTCTCTCCAGTCTCATCTCTCTCTCTCTATATATATATATATAAATATATATATAATATATAATATATATATATTATATATATATAATATATATATATATATAGTTATTGTCTCTAAAAAACACTAGTTTGCAAAGTAACTTAATATATAAAGGCAACTTGTGACAAACTTAAGTGGATAGCAAAAAGTATCCACCAAACCTTTTTAGGCCAACTAAGTAAGAACATCAACTTAAGTTGATAGAAGTCTTACTCATATATATATTATATATATATATATATATATAATATATACATATATATATATATTATATATACATAATAATATATATATATTATACAATATATAATATATATATACATAATATATATATAATATATACATATTTAATATATATATATATACATAATATATAATATATATATATACATATATATAATATATATATACATATATATATATATAATATACATATATAATATATATATATACCATATAATATATATATATTATACGCTTTCCCTGAATCCGCCAGAGATCCCAATTACCGCCAGCGTACAAATCCAACAGCAATTTATTTAACAAGGTTCAACATTATCTAAGGGCTGTTGATGCAATCAAATCATAAAGATACACATACTAATATTACACGTTACACTTCAAGGATTAGTTGTATGACCAAGATAAATAAACCACTGAATCTTTTACAAATTAATTTATAGGATATATATGCTTTCCCTGAATCCGCAGAGGATCCAAATTACCGCCAGCGTACAAATCCAACAGCAATTTATTTAACAAGCTTCGACATTATCTAAGGGGTGTTGATGCAATCAAATCATAAAGATACACATACTAATATTACACGTTACATTTCAAGGATTAGTTGTATGACCAAGATAAATAAACCACTGAATCTTTTACAAATTAATTTATAGGAGCCACGGCAACAATACATATAAACTAGCTAGTAAGTAGGGAATGTGGGATCAACATCTTTTGCCCATGACTCTAAACCTCCGACAATATCCTTAGCTGAAGCAAAACCATTCTCACTGAGAAACTTGACAGCTCTTTGAGAATCATTCCCCCTCCTGCACACTACATACAAGCTTGCAGGTCTGCTCGATGCTTGTCTGGCTTCCCTTAAAACTAAATCTAATGTTGACATCTTCTGCTCAAGCATGGACAGCGGAATATTAATAGATTCCGGAATAGCTGAGATCTTGAAGTGGTGGGCAGGACGAACATCCACTAAAATATGTGGCTCGCCTTTATCGACTATGTTCTTGTACTCGTGACTGCTGATTCTGGCACTTTCTGGTAGCAGGCTCAGCTTTGGACGGGACTGCATGTTGAATCAACAATCTTCGTTGGTGAACCAAATAAGACAAACATTTTGCAATCCAGATTAAAGAGAATGCAAATAATATAAGGTTGATTGCAGATAGACCCCCTGTAGTATCAGTGTTTCAAACTTATTACTCCTCTAGTTTTATCTTTTGCAGATAGATCTCCTGTGTGAATTTTTCTTGACTCTTCCCTTCCAAGAGAGCAAAGTTACTTTTTGGGACAAATTTTCAAAACCAACCTATTTGGAAATTTAATCCCAGAAAACAACCCCTTTCAAACTTAATTGCAAAAACCGACCTGGTTTCAGCCTTGGGACTGAAACCAGGTCGGTTTTTGTGGAAAAACTTCGGAAACTTCACGGGAGTTGAACTCCCGTGAAGTTTAGTAAAACTGCTATACTTCACGGGAGTTGAACTCCCGTGAAGTTTTGCAGTTCAAAAAAAAAAATTTTGAACTACGAAACTTCACGGGAGTTCAACTCCCGTGAAGTTTAGCAGTTTTACTAAACTTCACGGGAGTTCAACTCCCGTGAAGTTTCGGATAAAAATTTTCAAAAACCGACCTGATTTCAGCTCCAGGGCTGAAACCAGGTCGGTTTTTGAAAATTTTTGCAAAAGCGGTCGTTTTTTGAAAATAAATAGTGAAAGGGGTTGGTTTTGAAAATTTGTCCTTACTTTTTGACAAACAGACCTCTTGAGGGTAAAAGAGTATTAAAAAAATTCACTCATGGGTTTTATCTGCAATATAAAACTAGAAGCATACTAAGTTCAAAGGAAGGATACTACAGGGGGTGCATCCGTAATTAAGCCAATAATATATATAATATATATGACGTGTCTTTAGAAGAGAAAAGAATGTAATAAACACCACAACCTCATCAGTGTCAGTCAACATACAGAATTGATAGCCTATGATTGATGCTGCTGTTTCAATGTTAGCTTCAGAAAACCAAATCAAGATTCAAGAACTACCGTTACATTATCAGAGAAAACTGGCTAATGACGAACATGGTTCATTCATACCAATCAGGTTTTAGTAACTGCAATAAGAGTCGACAATCTTAAGTCACTTGTAAGTAACAATTGTAAGAACTAGAAGGCATAGAGATATTTTTTATTCTTATTGTACATTCTGGTTGTGAGCCCAGTAAACACAAAAACCAAAATGGTTTGCATCAAATTACAGACGACCATACTTCATTCATTTTTCAAGTAAAATATAGACAATCGTAATGGTGAATGTAGATGTAGGCACAGAAAATCTATTCATGTTTTCAGTACAGAAGATTTAGACATAACATGAAATTGAAATGAGAAGCAAGTAACAGGGACAATTCAAACATAATGTCAAATCCTCAGAGAGAAACTAGATTATTCAATGTTGTGGGTTCACAATGTGGGTTACAAGATAGAGACAGTACATTGGTAGTCACATGAAAGTTTAGAACAATTGATACGAATTAGCCTCCAGTTCTGTCAGAACTATTACTGAGAAGACAACACCAGTATGGAACTTCTAGTAATATCCTGGAAACCAAACATAAGTATAGTTGATTTTGTTGAGAGGTGGGAAACTTCAATCATGTCTGCTTAAGGCTGATTCAGAATTTCATGCAGGGTATCAACACAACTGATGCTTATCAACAGGTCACTTGCAACATGCCGTGGTCAAATTTACCAATTGAAAAGCAAAAAATGGTCCAGAAATATTGATGCAATTTTGTTGTAAGTTTCCAGAACAAACGAATCCAATCTTCAATAACACATTTCACCCAGGTGAGAAATCAGGCTTATTATTATCCGCACGCATAATTGAGTTAAGCAGGCGTTTTAAAATCATAACAGTGTTTAAACCTGTTTCAAGAAACCCAATCCAGTATTGTCAAGATCAAAAAGAGCCCCAACCCTATTTGCCCATATAACTCCTGATCCTCTGTTCCCGCCATCCGCCCCCTTGTCCCATTCTCCGCTCACAATCCTCACTCGCTCATGGCCGAGTAATTTTCAAATAACAGAGAAAATAAACCTAAAGAAGAATCTATCATTGGATACATGGATATTTTTTTCCTCTTTAGAGAGGAACACGGATGAAATTGACCACAGCAAAGATGTTACAGAGGAAAATATCAAATAACTTTAGTGTACATAGCGACAGTAGCAATTGACTTCCGTAAAAAAACAATCTATGAGTTTAAGATGATCTTAACCTAGCCTATATTTTGGTGCAAAGATGCAATCATTCCACAACCTCAATCAAGACCTTAGAAAATGATACAATTTCTTATAGTGACGTGAAAGGACTGCACAAACACAATTAGCTAAGTACGCAATATATGTAGTTCACGTAACGAAACTGAGCATTATGAATGAATAAAAACCATACACTTAACAAAGCCTTCGACATTGAAGCCTTCAACGTGGTGAGGAAGACTTATTGACGGCAAACAAGAGCTCAAGAACAAGCCTAGGTGGTGGATGTCAGCTTCAGGTTTCTCTAGTTAACAGCAAGGGAAGGTCTTCGTCAGTGATACGGGAAGAGGATAAACAAGACGTTCTGTGGCCGAAGACTTTCTCGGATCGTGTGTGAGAGAGGACCAGGAGGGATAAATGATCATCGACATAAAACGGGAGAAATGGAGAGGCCTGAAGGAGAAAGGATCGTGATTTATTTTTTATTTTATTTATTTATTTGTTTATTTTGGGAAGGGGGAGGGATAGGGTTAGAGATCTTTTCAATCTTAACAATACAGGTCAGTATTTTGGAGATGGGTATCACCCTTCTTTACTATGTGTGAATAAATCTCATTCGCCGGATTATGTGGGATAACTGCATAATTAAGCGATATTTCCCAAATTGTGGTGTTTTAGGGCTGAGGACGAACACTTAGCCAAGCAATCAATCAAGAAAACATATTTTTGAACATTGGTACCAACGCTGCAAATATTTGGTCTTGTTCCAAAAGCCAACAATAGTGCGCTTCAAGAATATGTAGGAGGACATGGGCCAAACATCAAAGCTACAACAAGCAACCACTTTGTGACATCTAGACACTTGATCAACATGAGTAAGAGTGAGTTTCTATCAATGAATGATAAAGATCTTCAAGTGACCATGGCCAAACATCAAAACACTTGAAAAGGAAGATCAGTGACCATGACCAAACATCAAGATGGATGAGATGGCTAAACATCAAAGCTATTATGAGCAACCACTTAGTGGCATCAAGATGGATGAGAACAGAATTGAGTTAAGACAAATTCTTGATTGTTGGTTAGAACAGCAGCTCATCACTTTGTCATCGAGTAGGTTGTGATCTACAGAGGAGTAATCAAGCTAATTTCTTCAAAAAATCTTCAAACAATTGACCAACATGACTAAAGAGGGAGTTTCATCAATGATTATAAGGATCTTCAAGTTGAAGAAGAGGTAGATCAGTTGCCATGTGTACATATTGGAGTCTTCCTCTAGTTTAGATGATTACATAGATCTTCCTTAACCTTGAACCAGGACAACTGAGCTGCTACAACAACTTGAAGAGATGTGCATATATGAGGATCCCTATTTCTTTCTGTACATCCTTGATTCACAATTGTCTATAGTTTACAAACATATCAATTAGTGAGGAGCTTCAATTTATTGAAAATGTGATTCACACCTATACTACAAGTCAAATTGACTACGACCTGCATCACCACCTAATAAAAAGAACACAGAACAAATTGAGCTTCTAAATTATCTAAGTAGTGTTACAAAAGGAATTGGCCCTATGGGGCATCAGAACTAATGCCTAATGCCATATTGCCTAGGAGCTGTATACGCACAGGAAGAACAAGAAACAACGGGGTTGAAGTCATTTTGCTAAAGGAGACATTACAACAATCTAATGTCACAAAGATACATAAGATAAAATACTACAGACCAAAACAACAAATGCTTCATGTTCAAATTCTTATGTTCCATTTGGATACAAGTACTCACGTTGTAACTTGTAATAAGTCAAAAAACAAGTAGATAAAGGATTTTTTTGCTAATAGCGGGATTTAGTATATCATGATTATTGAAATCATTTTCAGACTCAGCAACAATAGCACCTACTTAGAATCTTAGATAATCAACAAGGATATGTTAGTACTAAGTTTCATGACATCATAAGATACAAAAAACATGAGAAAATATATTCAGAGTTTCAGATGAGAAAAAAGTTGACAGAGAAAAATAGGTAAAAGGAAATTTATCAAAAAATGGGAGGAACAAATTACCGTGTCCGAGATTGGGGACTGTGTGAAGCTCTCATAATCAAATCTTCTGAAATTTTCTTGTGTGAAGGTAGCATTTTCTCCACAAGCTATACACTGCAATGACCTTCCCCTTATCTTTACCTGTCAAGATTTAGAATATGTTAGGCCAAATATTGCATATATACCAACTATGCATTTGCAACAATCCTCATAATGACACGGGAAACAAAACAATAAACAAATGAAACATTTTGATCAAAATCTGCTTTAAACTTTGAACCAATATGATCGATCTCTAAGCAGTTTTGAATTTTAAAGTAGAACATGAAAGTCAAGTTAGGGGGTGGTGTAATTCCAAACAATCCTCATATGTTGACAAAACATTTGGGGAATCATCATCGCATGAATAACTCTATTATGTAACTGCTTTGAATTTTAAAGTATAACATGAACATCAAGATCTGGGTGGTGTAATTCCAAAATATCCTCAAAAGTTGACAGAACATTTGGGGAATTATCACATGAATAACTCTATTAAGTAACTTAAGAAGTGATTATAAAAGTTTTGTGCTTCAAAATCTTCAAAATTACCAAAATGATCAGCTTTTGATGCATTTAGGCAGTTGAAAAGAGAATAATATTATCACACGTAATTAGAAGCATGCAATTAATTGAGGAAAAACTCCATGAAGACAAATGTCCTTACAAAAGCAATCCCAAGAATTCAGATGAAACTGCCAGGGGTATCCTTTTTATTGTTTCCAATAACTAAACTATCATAATTTTTCCTTTTTACAAATGGACATAAACAAGGGAAAAAAGAAGACTGCCAACGTAAATTTTTTTAAAGAGTTAAAAGCAATCGACTATATCCCAAAAAATTGGCAAACTAAGTTGCATGGATGCAGGTACATGTAGGGATCGGGGTACGGGTATGAGACACAGGAAATTTATAGAAGATAGGGTTCAGGGACACGGCTATATACGTATATCGAAGCTAATAATGTACATAAGATCTTTTTCATCACATGTTATGATATTATCTTATTAACATTTATATGTTTCCTTTATTATGTAGATTGTCAATTAGAAAAAAGCTCGACTTTGGACTAGATACTCAAAACGATCTTTAATACCATAGTTCTGAACTAGGTGTCGACTGAAACAAACATGACCTACGTCCAATGAGTTTCAAGAAGTGGATGTGTAGCATAGACGTATAAGAAGTATATGAGAAGTGTTTTAAATTGAACATGTATTATAAAATTGAGTACATATCCGGATAAATGTATGTGTGTACTCAAGGAGTGTCAGTGGCCAATACAGGCAAGACATATGATAGAAGTGTCCAATGAACGTTCAGTATGTATCGAGTACGGCTTCATGATAGAAGTACCCAGATAACATAGTCAACACGTTATATACAATTAATGCAAAGTACTATTTTTAACCATTAAGTGAAATGTGATTTTCAGTTACAGTTCCACCATAGGATAAATATAATAAAGCTAAACTCAAGTAATGGGGATAAAAGTCTTTATTGAAGACTTATGATTTCTTTGCAAGATTTAATATCAATGAAGTTTTAATATTCACTAAAAAAGTTCTAAACAAGATCAAGTCCAAAGAAAAATTGGTGAAACATAGATTTCACGCATTAAATAATTTACAAATGAAGAGAAAAGGTCAAATGTCGTACAATCCGTATACGAGAAGACAATGCATCAAAAAGAAGCATTCTTCCAGACAGAGGTTCACCAACAGCACCAGCTACCTTTATCGCCTCTAGGGCTTGCAGACAACCAATCACACCAGGAACTACTCACCCAACAAAAAAAGCTAGATTAGGTGTTTAGAAAGAGAACAAAATCAGAAGCAAGTGGTAAATAATAATAACAATAATAAATCACCACATGGAGTTTACAACAATAATATAAAAATAGTAACGAAAAAATATATACGTGAGCATGTGCAGAGATATCTTAGTGTCAGCACAACCATACATCTAACTATTCCATGGCATATGGACATATATACCAGTACAAATTTATAAATGAGATAAATGATAAATACTTTAAGATATCAATATTTCAAATTTCATATCATTGTCCAAAATGAATTGACAATCTGAAAGAACGACATACAGGCGCACACACACACTTCCTCATACGCACGCACCCAACCACACACACAGACAAACAACAAGAAGAAGGCCTTTATCCCAAGTTTTTCAAATTGCCTCCATGGTTCCTATTTCCATTAGTTCTATTAAGGCAAATCTCCTCCACGAAATAAATCAACGTTATATATTTCTTAATTGCTTTCAACCAAGTTCTCTTACATCTACTTCTACTCATTGTTCCATTAATTATTATAAGATAATTCTCCTAATTGATGCATTTAGTGGCCTCCATTACACATGGACAAATCATCCCAATTAGTTATCTCATTGTATCTCAATCGGAATAAGCTTTAACCTGTGAATACATACATTTCTTATCCGATCTTTTAGTGTATATCTACACATCCATCATAACATTCTCATTTATATTACTAGTTTTTTGCACATTTTGTTTCTCAATTGCCCAAGCATTCAGATCCATAAAATATTGTTCGTCTTATGCCCGTCTTACAAAAATTTTCATTTAAATTTATAAGTAGTCAACGATCACATAGGATTCCCGATGCCAAGAATACTCCTCCATTTTAATGATCTTGGTTTGACTCGATAAACCATATCTCCTCAATCTCATCATTTTGGTGAATATCTAAATAGAGAGTAATTACTCAGGTACATTTTACCATCAATATACATTATAACTAAATCCTTTAGATTAAAGAATTTCCCCTCATCTTTTGTAATACCAAATTTTTGAAATGTGGCTAAGATAATACCAAATCCCACATTTAACAAACAACCCCCCCCCCCCCCCCATCCTAGAAAATCTCTAACTATATAACAACCTTATTTCTTTAAAATCCTTATCCATCTCCTCTACCTTTTTCTTCACATTAACTCCCAAAAAAAAATAAACGGAGAGAAAAATAGAGAACGGAGAAAAAAATTTAAGAGGAGAATTGGATACTCAATGAGAATGAACGGATAGGGATTTCAATTTCAGAGTTCAATTATTATTTTGGCAAGCATTTTCTTATCCTTTAACTCTTTTATTTTCATGATCTCCTTATCTAAATACTCGTATTTCTTCGTAGAAAATCATGAGGAATAGATTGTAGTTAGTTTTTATATATTTTTTATTACGATGCTGTAGGAAAAATCTTGACACCTTATGCAAGTATTTCATAACCTAAACTCTTTTATTTTTATAATTACCTTATCCAATTGCTAGTATTCTCCTCCTAGAGTTATGACAATTAATTTGTAAATAGTTTTTATTAGATTATTTTTTTCGAAATTGGTTTATTTCGATCATTATAGTTTTGTTAAAAAAGTAAATTTTAAAGAATTTTTACCTTTTTTCAATATTATAGTTATAACAGAGGATAGTTTTAATTGTTTACTACAGTCAGTCAGTCACAAAGTAGTGGTTGGAGTAGTGGTTAGGTGACTTAGTTATTAGCTCTTAGGTCTTAGGTTCGAATCCTTTGCCCTTCATTTTTTTTTCAAAAGCTATTTAGGCCTGCTGTGAACTCAAACCCGACCCAGTTAGGATCCAATATTAAATTTTAGACCTGTTTAGATTTATAATTCAAATTACAAACCTGTTTGACCCGGTCAAGATCCAATATCAAATTTCAGACCCGTTTGGGTTTATAATTCAAATTTCAGACTCGTTTGATCTAGTTAGGATCCAATATCAAATTCCAGACTCGTTTGGAGTTATGACTCAAATTTCAAATCCGTTTGGACCTTTTGCTCACTAAAAAAATCAGGCTTGTCAATCTTTAAGCCATTAAAACCAAACCGGTTGACTTTTTCTGACACTAAATAATTATGTTAATTATTTATCTTTGCCTTTTTGATAAGTAAAGATATGTCATTTGATGATGAATACCTGATGTCATGTTTGATTACCTAGTGACATTTAATAGGATGGATAGTGCATAAAAACGACTTCCGTTAAAAATATGATTCATAAGTATGCTATCATAGCATGGCTATACCCTCGACATCGATATCCCGGTGTGAGGAGTTTCGCTTGATTATTACTATTATATAATAGCATCAATTAGACGATGCATCTATCTTGATTGGGCATGTTCTGGTCACGGTTAGTTTTCATAGTTTTACGGAAGTCGTTCCACGAAAACTCTGTGATTAGTGAATAATATTTCATACACAACCACTTAAAATCAAGGTTTTATAAAGGGGAATTGGACAGAGAATATAATGCGTATATAAGCGGGCTCATGCGCATTCTTGATATCTTGAATTATATATAAAGGCCAAGGATCAATACTTGACTTGAAGCCGTGTTCCCGGGATGGTTTACGGGAACCCAATTTATATACATGATACTATTTTCCTCTAATTCAAATAACATGTAAAATAATAATAATGTGCTTGTATGCTTTGTGATAGACTTATTCTTAATATCTACAAGTAGTATCTCTTTTAGTTACCGTTAATTTAGATTTTATCTTTTCTTTATACCTGCCACATACACTTACACGCACATAATTTCTTCATTTTACATGTTTGTTGAGAGTTTTCTGACTCCCCTAGAGTTTGCACGGAGTTTGCACGCTCCAGACTCGGGGACCATCCTTTCTTTGCAGGACCGAGAGTATTTCAAGTAGCAGGCTTAGCGACAGTGATCATCGTTTATCCTATCAGTTCTCCAGTTTTTTTGTCTTAGGTAGTTATTTGACTGAGACTTTTCCTGTAACCGCATGTGGTTCTCCAGATTATGATGTATTTTTTCTCTTTCCTACTTTGGATAGTTGTGGACTTGTAGTAGAACTCTGTCTTTTCAGAGATTTTTTTTATCTATCTATTTTCTTTGTTATCTTAGTTACATGCTCTATGTTGTAGTATTTTTAGCAATATATCTGTATACAGGATGATCTAGAGGTGTGAATGGGACCATATGATTGCATTGCCGGTCGAGTCACGTTCCAAACTATTATATTTTGGAACCGGCGCGTGACAAAGTTTTTATTGGTATCAGAGCCCAACTAGATAATTGTTGCCTCATTCTGTATATAAAAAAACTAAGATCATGTCAAGAACAGAGCATGTATAGAACAGGTTCTTTCCTATCCAGAAGTACACCATTTGACTCGTAGTACCTTGATTCTCAAGTCCTAATTTCGATCAATCTCATTTCAGATGATCACTATGACCCCAAAACGTCGTCCCCCTACTCCAGTTGGGCCTAAGAGACAGCATGTCAGTCGATCAAGCTGATCTTGCAGAAGCAATTAGGGAGTTGGTAGCTCGTAATCATCAGAGGGATGGACAACAACAGGATGCAAGGCGGGGTAATATGTTCGATTTTCAGAAGCTCAACCAGCAACACTTTGCTGGGATTGAAGGAGGGTATGAGGCCGAGATGTGGCTGCAGACGATGGGCCGCTTGTTGAGAGCATCTAAAATCCAAGACGAAAATAGAGTCGATATAGTATAGCTGCAGCTCTCAAATGTAGCTAGAACCCGGTGGGATGCAGAAGAGGAGAAGCTTCTTAAGCCGATTTCATGGGAGACGTTCCGAGAGAGCTTCCTAGCGACATTTTCCCCTAAGACAGCTTGCCTTGAGATGCATAGGCAGTTTGTTATGCTGAGACAGAGAGCTAGTACTGTAGATTAGTATGCAGCAGAATTTGCTAAGCTCAGCAGGTTTGCCCCAGGCATGTGTCTAATGAGATAGATAAGGTACAAAGATTCATGTAGGATCTTAGTTTTGAGATTCGGATGCAGATTTACAATCAGAAGGGAGTTGAGACGTATGCTGATGTTTTGGAGGCAGCTCGTAAAGCTGAACAATTGATTGGATCATGAATTCAATGAAGAGAGGGGCCAACAAGCGTCCTACAGGACAAACATCAGGGGGTAATCAACACAAGCCTTAGACAGGAGGAGCACCAACCAAGCGCTAGCAGACAGGGACCCGGAGACTAGCTTCACAACCAACCAACATGATTTGCCATTTTTGCAGCAAGCCGGGACACTTGATGGACTGTATGAGAGCTAACGGGTTGTGCCTAGCATGCGAGGCGGCGGATCATCAACTTACTACTTGCCCTAGTAGAGGAGTTTCAGGAGGAGCTTCAGGTGGAGCGATAGTACCAGCAGGCCAGGCTAGACAGGATGGATAATAGTGGCGATCATCACTTTCTACTCAGCAGCAGATGTTTCGAGGACATCAAAGGGACAATAATTTCGAAGCCAGAGATAGCGGAGAGGTCCCCAGTTTCAGCATCCGTACCAGCTGCAGTATCAGCAAAGGCGTCCATGGCAGTATACTCAGCAGGATCAGCAACAGCAGAGACATGATCAGGTTTTGACACTTACTGCTGAGCAGGCAGATGCATCAGGTGATGTGATCACAGGTAGCATTCTGGTTTCTCAGTCCCTGCCTTCACCCTATTTAATTCTGGTGCATCACATTGTTTTCATATCTGCTCAGTTCATATCACGACACACCATACCATGTGATAGTTTAGATGCAGCCTAGAATATCCATATAGGTAGCGAAGTGTTAATGTCTAGTAGAGAGTGTAAGAGATGCTCAATAGTAGTTTGCAGACTTGTTAGTGATTGTCACTAACGGGTTCGATGTTATTTTGGGGATGGATTGGCTCTTAAACTTCCATACGATTATCGACTGCCGACGCAAAAGCATGGCGTTCAAGGTACCAGATCACCCAGAATTTGAATTCATAAGCGGTAGTAAAGTGATGGAGCAGCCAGAGTATCGAGCGGGTATGGATAGAGTATTAACTTGGATAGAGGTAGAGGAGAAGCCCATACCAGAAATTATCAAGGAGTTTTTTTATGTTTTCCCTGATGAGTTGTCGGGTTTGCCACCAGATAGAGATATAGAGTTCGTCATCGATCTAATTCCAGGGGTTGTACGTATCTCAAAACCACCTTATCAGATACCGATAGCAAATTTAGAGGAGTTTCGAAAGCCAGTCTAGGAATATCTCAGTAAGAAATTTATCAGGTTTAGTACTTCACATTGGGGAGCACCAGTGGTGTTAGTGCCAAAGCCGGATGGTAGCCGAATGATGTGTATTGACTACAGGGAGTTGAATCGGTGATGGAGCAGCCAGAGTATCGAGCGGGTATGGATAGAGTATTAACTTGGATAGAGGTAGAGGAGAAGCCCATACCAGAAATTATCAAGGAGTTTTTTTATGTTTTCCCTGATGAGTTGTCGGGTTTGCCACCAGATAGAGATATAGAGTTCGTCATCGATCTAATTCCAGGGGTTGTACGTATCTCAAAACCACCTTATCAGATACCGATAGCAAATTTAGAGGAGTTTCGAAAGCCAGTCTAGGAATATCTCAGTAAGAAATTTATCAGGTTTAGTACTTCACATTGGGGAGCACCAGTGGTGTTAGTGCCAAAGCCGGATGGTAGCCGAATGATGTGTATTGACTACAGGGAGTTGAATCGGATTACTATCAAAAATAAATACCCAATTCCCATGATTGATGACCTTTTTTATCAGCTCGGAGAAGCTAGGGTGTTTTCTAAGCTAGACCTCAGGTCAGGTTATCATCAGCTGAAGGTGAGGAAGGAAGACATACCCAAGACCGCATTCCACACACAGTGCGGGCACTATGAGTTTTTTGTGATGCCGTTCAGAGTGACAAACGCTCCATCTACATTTATGAGCGTGATGAACAAGGTGTTTTCTTAGCATCTCGACCATTTGTGGTGGTGTTTATCGATAACATCATTGTATACTCTAAGACCAAGGAAGATCATGCAGAACATCTACGGACTGTGTTGGAAATCCTGCGGAAGGAGAAGCTCTATGAAAAATTAACCAAATGTGAGTTCTAGCTGGAGCAAGTGTCCTTGGGGCATGTGATTTTAGGGGCAGGTATCTCGGTGGACCCAAAAAAGGTTGATGCGGTGTTGAGGTTGGACCCGCCTACATCTATGACAGAAGTGCGAAGTGTCTTCGGGATGCCTGGATACTACAGGAAATTCATTAAGGATTTTGCAAAGATTGCAAGACCACTTACTAGACAAACTCGAAAGGATGTTAAATTCATGTGGACTCAGGAGTGAAGCAGCATTCGACGGGTTGAAGGAGAATTTGACGATAGCTCTAGTTTTGACAAATCCGGATGAGTCAAGAGGGTTTGTAATGCACACAGATGCTTCTGGTTTGGGTTTTGGTTGTGTTCTGATGCAACATGGGAATGTAGTAGCTTATGCGTCTAGACAACTGAAGACGCATGAGAGGAACTACCATGAGAGGAACTACCCGATTCATGATCTGGTGTTGGCGGCGGTCATTTTTGCATTGAAGCTATGGCGACACTATCTTTTAGGACAGAAAGTGAAAGTGACACATATCATAAAAGTTTAAAGTATATGAGGTAGCGCGGGTGGTTAGAGCTTATGGCGGATTATGATCTTGATTTGTAATATCACCTGGGACGTATTAATGTGGTGTCAGATCATTTGAGCAAGAAGCCTGTGGTGATGAGACTTACCAGGCAGCGGGAGTTGTTAGCTGAGTTCTGAAGGATGAATATAGAGATTATTTTACCGGGAGCAGGAAGACAGTTGATGAGTCTACAGTTACAGTCCACTCTGGTTGACCGGATCAAGGCTACCCAGTTCGAGGATGCTTGGTACCAAAAATTTAAGAAACAAATAGAGTCTGGGGAGAGAACTGATCTACAGATACATAAGGATGGATCCCTGCGATTTCGTGGTAGATTGTGTGTGCCTAAAGGCGAGGTCTGGAGAGAATTGCTAGAGGAGGCGCACAGTTCAGTGCTTTCTATTCATCCAAGGGGCATAAAGATGTATCAAGACTTGAGAGAGCATTACTGGTGACCAGGAATGAATATGGAGATAGCTCGGGTTGTGTCAAAATGCCCAAGATGTCAGCAGGTGAAGGCTGAGCATCAGAGTATCGCAGGTTTGTTGTAGCCTCTTCCTATTCCTTAATGGAAGTGAGAACATGTTACGATGAATTTTGTTATAGCCTCGTCGAGGAGCCAGAAGGGAAACAACATCATATGGGTAGTAGTAGACGGACTCACTAAGTCGGCTCGCTTCATACCATTTCGGGTTGGACAGACGACGGAGAGTCTAGCGGAGCTGTACATGAGAGAAATAGTACACTTGCATGGGGTACCGGTTAGCATTGTGTCTGATAGAGACACTATTTTTATCCCACTTTTAGGAAGCTTGCAGCAGTGTCTTGGAACTAGACTGAGTTACAGCACGGCTTACCATCCTCAGACAGATGGACAATCAGAGGACTATACAGATTATGAAGGACATGTTACGTGCATGCATGCTGGATTTCAAGGGCTCTTAGGAAGATCACTTACGCTTGGAGTTTTCTTATAATAATAGCTATCATGCCAGCATCCAGATGGCACTTTATGAGGCATTATATGGAAGAAAATGTAGATCTCCTACCTGTTAGGATGATTTGGGAGAGCGGCATCTGCTAGGTCCTGAGATGATAGTGCAAACAGTAAACAAGATAAAGACGATACAGGATTGCCTTCAGACGGTTCAAGATAGGCAGAAAAGCTGGGCTGATGCTAAAATGAGATCTCTACAGTTTCAGGTTAGAGAGCATGTTTTCTTGAGGATATCTCCAACTAGAGGAGTTATCAAATTTGACAGCTGTGGGAAGCTAAGTTCACATTTCATCGGTCCATTCGAGATACTGGAAAGAGTAGAAGAGGTAGCTTATCAGCTAGCTTTGCCTCCATCGTTAGAGGGAGTGTATGATGTGTTCCATGTATCGCAGCTTCGATGTTATGTGTGAGATGAGACCCACATCCTAGACATTAAAAAGCTTCAAATTTGGACGAATCTATCATACGAGGAGCGACCAAAAAAGATTTTAGACAGACAGGAGGTTCTCAAGAATAGGACTATCCCTCTATTATTGGTATCTTGGGGACACCAGGCACCTGGCGAGACAACATGGGAGCGAGAGGACGATATTCGTCAACGCTATCCACATCTCTTAATTACCGGTAACGTCTAGTTCCTCATGTGCTTGGATTTAATTTCGAGGACAAAATCTTTTTTTTTAGGTGGGTAGGATATAATACCAAATTTTTGAAATGTAGCTAAGATAATACTAAATCCCACGTTTAACAAGCAAACCCCCTCCCCCATCCTAGAAAATCTCTAACCATATAACAACTTTATTTCTTTAAAATCCATATCCATCTCATCTACCTTTTTCTTCACAGAAACTCCCAAAAAAACAAAGAGAAAAATTGAGAACGGAGAAAAAAATTGAAAGGAGAATCAGATACTCAATGAGAAGGAACGGATATGGATTTTAATTTCAGAGTTCAATTATTATTTTGGCAAGCATTTTCTTATTCTTTAACTCTTTTATTTTCATGATCTCCTTATCTAAATACTTGTATTTCTTCGTAGAAAATCATGATGAATAGATTGTATTTAGTTTTTATATATTTTTTATTACAATGCTGTAGGAAAAATATTGACACCTTATGCAAGTATTTCTTAACCTAAACTTTTTATTTTCATAATTACCTTATCCAATTACTAGTATTCTCCTCCTAGAGTTAAGATAATTAATTTATAGATAGTTTTTATTACATTTTTTTTCAAAACTGGTTATTTCGGTCAGTATAGTTTTCTTAAAAAAGTAATTTTTAAAGATTTTCTAACTTTTTTCAAGATTATCGTTATAACAGAGAATAGTTGTAATTGTTTAATACAGTCAGTTTGTCACAAAGTAGTGGTTAGAGTTGTGGTTAAGTGACTTAGTTATTAGCTTTTAGGTCTTAGGTTCGAATCTTTTGCCATTCATTTTTTTTTTTCAAAAGCTATTTGGGTCTGTTGTGAACTAACCCGACCCAATTAGGATCCAATATCAAATTTCAGACCTGTTTGGGTTTATAATTCAAATTACAGACCCGTTTGACCTAGTCAAGATCCAATATCAAATTTCAGACCCGTTTGGGTTTATAATTCAAATTTTAGAACCGTTTGACCCAGTTAGGATCCAATATCAAATTCCAGACCTGTTTGGAGTTATGACTCAAATTTCAGATCCGTTTGAACCTTTTGCTCACTAAAAAAATCAGGCTTAGTCAATCTTTAAGCCATTAAAACCAAACCGGTTGACTTATTCTGACACTAAATAATTATGTTAATTATTTATCTTTGTCTTTTTGATAAGTAAAGATATGTCATTTGATGATGAATACCTGATGCCATGTTTGATCACCTAGTGACATTTAATAGGGTCGATTGTGCATGAAGACGACTTTCGTCAAAAATATGATTCATAAGTGTGCTATCATAGCATGGCTATACCCTCGACATCGATATCCCAGTGTGACGAGTTTCGCTTGATTATTATAATTACATAATAGCATTAATTAGATGGTGCATCCATCTTGATTGGGCATGATCTGGTCACGGTTAGTTTTTATAGTTTACGGAAGTCGTTCCACGAAAACTCTGTGATTATTGAATAATATCTCATGCACAACCACTTAAAATCAACAAATAAATGTAGGTTTTATAAAGAAAAAAATAAATGTAGGTTTTATAAAGAAAAATTGGACGGAGAATATAACGCGTATATAAGCGGGCTCATGCGCATTCTTGATATCTTGAATTATATATAAAGGCCAAGGGCCAATACTTGACTTGAAGCCGTGTTCCCGGGACGGTTTACGGGAACCAGATTTATATACATGATATTATTCTCCTCGAATTCAAATAACATGTAAAATAATAATAATGTGCTTGTATGCTTTGTGATAGACTTATTCTTAATATCTACAAGTAGTATCTCTTTTAGTCACCGTTAATTTAGATTTCATCTTTTCTTTATATCTACCATATACATTTACACGCACACAATTTTTTTATTTTACATGTTTGTTGGGAGTTTTCTGACTCCCCTGGGGTTTGCGCGCCCCAGACTCGGAGACCGTCCTTTCTTCGCGGGATCGAGAGCATTTCGAGGATAAGGCTCAACGGCAGTGATCACCTTTTATCCTACCAATTCTCCAATTCTTTTGTCTTAGGTAGTTATTTGACTAAGACTTTTCTTGTAACCACATGTGGTTCTCCAGACTGTGATGTATTTTTTCTCTTTCCTACTTTGGATAGTTGTGGACTTGTAGTAGAACTCTGTCTTTTCAGATATTTCTTTATCTATCTATTTTCTTTGTTATCATAGTTACATGCTCTATGTTGTGGTTCTTTTTGGCAATATATCTATATACAGGATGATCTAGAGGCGTGAATGTGACCGTATGGTAGCATTGTCGGTCGAGTCACGTTCCAAACTATTACATTTTGGAACCGGGGCGTGTCATCTTTCAACATTAGGAATTATCTTTCTCTTGTCTCATCAACTAATGGTATGCAAATAAACAACATACATCATGGGACTTTCCCTTGAATGTCTAGTAAGTTTGTCAATAACTATGCTAGAGATGTAAAAGTGATCCTTGACGCAAAGCTATGGAATATGAAATAGTTTTGTCATTCCATCAATTGTTCTCACACTAGTTGTTGCTCTATCCTACACATCTTTGATCACATGAACATATTTATACTCCATCATAAACTTTTCTAGATGAATAAAAACCATATATAGATATTTCCTCCTCCATTTATTTCTCCAGTGGTCACAAATCACAATATATAAATAGGTCCATAGTTGATTTATTTGCAGTCATGATTTCAGCAGTAGAACACATATATAAACATTTTATTTCCTTCCACAGATCCGTCAATACTTGTTGATAATAATATATACATTCTCAAGTACTCGATACACTAGGCTGAATTATGTTAGCAGGTATAAATTCAATGGCATTAATCTAATAGATGATATAACAAATGATGACGATGTATGAGTCCATTAACTCTGTTCCTAATGTCTCCACCAGGTATGTTTCTCTGTTAACAGATACCATTTACAATTCTTTACTGCAAGTCTATCTTAGATTGTCTAAAAGAAGATACTAGTGTTCAAAAACAGCTTCTTAACAAAATGTATGACTGATGCAAAAGCATAATCTTACCTTCCTCAAATTTTATCTCATCGCTGCTTTCCCTGGGTGCTTAAGATGCATTATAGGCTTAATTTTGTGCAATAAGTCTTACGCATTGATAACATATTCTCTTCAAGTCATCTGACGATACCCTTAATTAGACAACCTTAGCTAAACAGGCTGGTTATGAACCACTATCTTTTCTCAAAATTTGAACTATTTTGATTGGAACTGCAAGGGTCACAGGCACTTTTCACATCCACTAAGTCCTCATTATGGATATAACTTAGCATGAACAACATACAACACTACTTGCCTATAAATGACATAAAGGCAACCATTTCAAAACTTCTTGATCAAAAACTCCAAAATTTTTATCAGATTCAGCAGATATCATAAAACTCCAAAAACTGAAAGCATTAAAATAATGTAACACAGGAAGATCAAGATAGTGGATCTCATGTAAAGCACATATTGACAAATACTGACATGCCCACTTACCTACCCCAAGAACACCACTGTCAGAACATCTCTGACATGCTGCTGTAGGTGGAGGTGTTGGAAAAAGGCATCGGTAACAAGGACCTCCATTATGATGATACACGGTCAGCTGCAGAAGGTGTTTTTTACAATGCTAAGTACTTAATGATAACCCAAATGGACATCTGAAATAAACAACGGTTCAATATGAACGATAGTGCAAAATCTTGAAGGTTTTTCCAAAGAAAGTCTACCTGACCCTCCAAACCTAATGCGGCACCAGATATAAGAGGCTGCACAATTACAAAGGAATTAATCAGAGAGTAGTGAGAGGAAAAAAAAAGTACATAGATTACCTAGATTTTTTGTCCCCAAAAAATATGAATTGGCGAGTCTACAGATGTTGGCAAAGATATTAATAAATATGGTCAGAAGAAAATTTACCCTTTCATGCTAAAATGGGTTAGGGTTAGGGTTAGGGTTTGGAGAAGAGGAGAATGGAGGGGGCTAGGGTTAGGGTTAGGGTTTGGAAGGAAGAAGATAGGGATAAAATGGGAATATATGATTTTTCCTGGGAGAACAGTAAAAAAGGTGTTGACTGTGAAGATGTACGCAAGTAAAGGTGTTTACATAAATTAAAAAAAAAACTTTAAAGGTGGTAAGTATCAATTTGGGTAAAAGTAAAGGTGTTTTTGATGTAAAAACCCTAAGAAAAATAATTGAACTCCCATTTTAGGTATTTGTTTGAAATTATGAGAATGGTGGAGCTAGGAACTAAAATCAAGAAAGTAGTAGTGCAAGATAATATAATATAGCTGCTTCAACTAATTGTGATAGACAACATGTGAATAATTCCCATGTTGGAAAATATTCATCACAAGCAAGGTTGCCTAGGTACGGGTACGGGTGCGGGTACGAGTGCGGGTACGGGTACGGGTGCGGGTACGGGACACGGCAAATTTGTAAAAAGTAGGGTACGGGGACACGGCTATATATATAAAATAATTCACTTTAGATCGATATTCCAAAAGTTAAAACTATATTTCTTGCATAGGAAATAGAATAGAAAACTATTTTTACTTTAATTAAAAATTTAGAACTAATATTATTACCTAGATAATCAAATACAAGCATTAAAAGCCCAGACCTAACTAAGTGGGCTGCTTAAAGGACCGGCCCAACCATTTCAAAACCAAAAAAAAAGTAAAACAAAAACAAACGGGTCAAGAAAAACCCAAACCCAACTTACGCCTCTCGGATCTTCCCCGACGCCGTCGACACTTCTCCGACCCTCGTCGACGCCTCTCGGATCTTCCCTGACGCCGTCGAAGCTTCACCGACCCTCATTGATGCCTGTCAGATCTTCCCCGACCCTCGTAGACGCCTCTCGAAGCTTCTCCGACACCGTCGAAGCTTCCCCAACCCTCGTCGAAGCTTCCCTCCGTCGTCGAGGCGCAGATTTCCTTCGTGAAATTTCAGGTTCGTATTTTTTTCCCCCTCACTCATGTAATCGCCGTGTCCCTACCGTTTGGGTGCGGATTCGTACCCAAAACGTACCCGACATGGGTACGGGACCAAGAAAGCCGTGTCGGGGTAACATAGATCACAAGTAAAGCGCTTTAAAAAAAAAACTGGTCGAGATAGTACAAGCTTGCAAGCACATTTCAGTCAACAAACTAAAAATCATTAAGTGCAGATCATTACTGATTACATGGATACTGAGTATGCCTATGCGTACTTCGAGCAAAAACAGATATTATAATATAGTTATATACTATATATATATATGATATATATATATTAATATATTATAGGTAATATTATATATATATTAATAGTATATATATATGAGAAATATGGATATGCCTTGCGACTTACAAGTACAAAAAGTTGTGCTTGGTAGTGAGGTGTTAAATCCTCCTCCACTCATTCAAATGTCTGCGAGAATAAATTCACATGTGTAGTGAGTGGATGAGGATGTGGCACATCACTACCAAGCACAAAATTGTGCTCTGGTACCAAGCATACCCATATCTCTCTCTCTCTCTCTCTCTCTCTCTCTCTATATACTTATATATATATATATATATAATAATATATATATATTATATATTATATATATATATATATATACTAAGAACAAGTTTCTTTTAGACTTGCAATACTATATGTTTACTAAATCAGATGTATGAGCATTGAGAAGCTACTTAATATACCTTGTCCAGCAAAACACAGCAGTCACTAATCATGTATCGACTTGGCAGATTGTCTGTTGCATCAACAACTATGTCATATCTAGAAGGATACTAGTAGTCCTGGAAACATTTTACAACTGAAAGAAAAGCAATGTTAACTTGAGCTAGGAAGTGCTAAGATTTCTTCATTACACATAAAGGATACTTGCTGACTATATCCAAAGCATTTGCAGCCTTCAAAGCTTCGTTATGTTCCACCAATTTAATAGAGGAGTTAATCCTGAATTATAACAATAAATATCAGGTGAAGAAATTTAGATTTACACAGTTGATCCATATTAATGTCAACAGAAACTCAGTAATATAAAAAGAACGATTACATACGCATGACAGGAAACAGCAGCTGACTTCACTTTTGATTGTCCAACATATGCTTCTGTATGGATGATCTTAATTGAAACAGCAAAAGAATGCAAATGGTTAAAGTTACAAATAGAAGAGACTCTTAGTAATTGAAATGATACAAGAACATCATCACTTAGAAAAAGTATCCATGACAAATGTGACTGTTGACTAATGCAAGCATTTGCAAAAAGAAAGATACATTTGCTTTGTAACAGGTCAAACGTGGGAAGATGAAAGTCAAACTCATATAACATTATCCCTGTATAAGGAAACTGCCAAGCTTAAGTCCCCATGAACACAGCAGAATGCATTCTGGGAGGGCAATGAATTCTACAGTTGGACATTAGTTTTAGAGGAAACAGTACATACAGTGCTTGTCCAATTTGTTACTTTCCTTTATTCATTTTCTTCCTTCTTCTGAGCATCATACTACTCTTACATGGTAATATCCATTTGTTTATCCAATTTGATTTTTCCATTGCCCAAATCCCCTCCTTCGCTCTAACATGTCTCTTCCTGTGAAATACTGTTTTTTGTCCCCTATTTGATTCCCTAAACATCCATTATTTTCCTCAATGTTGCCATATATTTCCATTATCTCCCCTCCAGCGTCAGAATGTAACCCTTTCTCCATATGCGTGCGTCCCTCTTCTCTCCAATGTTGACATTCTCGTCATCTTCCCTTCCGGTGATTGACCTCTTCATCTCTAGTATATCCATTTTTATCATCTCCATTAAGTTATTCCATGGAAACCAACATCACCACAAGCTCCTCTTTGCATGTAACGTCCATCTCTTTGTATGTCACATCCATCTCCTTCACTTGCTTCATTTCTTTCCTGACTTTAATTCCGACAAACCCAAGACTGAGAGTTATAACTGATGAAGAACGATAATCAAGAGCTTCAAAATATGTCTGCTAAGAATGGTTTATCATGCATATGTTATTTAATAACATATTTTAACGTTATTCTTAAAGTTATTAGTTTTTGCAGTCTACATTTGTAGAGAATCACCATTCTACTATTATAGTGACTCCTATACTTTCTTGTGAGGAATTTTTATTTACAAAAAATTTCATCTAGCTTTACAACTACATCTTAAACTAACGACTTTTCTTCTTCATCAAATATTATTGTTCACATTTAGCATTTATTGTGATACTAACTACTATTTGTTTTAAACTTACTTTTGTTTAATAGTTTACTTTCCCTTAAAAATTTTAACATCATTTTAGAAAAGTAGATACTTAACTTTAAAAGATAGGAAGTTTTGTTTAGCAAAAGGCAAAAGGCTGTTTTACGTAATAATAGATTTTCTTCACCATCTCTATTAACACTAGTTGGCAAATTAAATTTTATATATATATATAAAATATTATATATATATATATATATATATATATATATATATATATATAAATATATATAATATATATATACTATATACTATATGGAACAAGTTTCTAACGGTACGCCTAGATAATCATTCTTAACGGAGCGACCTAAAATCAATGATTGAGCTACATTGTGGATGCATCCGCTCGTTGAACTTGATTTGCATATTCTAAAACCCCAACACACAAGTTTGGGTGAACCCATAGTCGTTTGACCCCTCCGTCGGCCAATGTAAATATTCTATTCATTCGAAACCATTTAAATTGATAGACGTGGTATGACAGCGTCAACGCACCATGGATTCACTTCCCAAACTTGGTGCTTTTAGGTTTAGAATATTGTAGATCAAGTTCAACGGAGCGGCATCATTCCATAATGTAGCTCAAATCATTTGATTTAGGTCGCGTCCTTAGATGATTATTTAAGGCGTCACCTTAGGAGCACTTCTCCAATATATTATATTATATATATATAATATATAATAATATATATATATATATATATATATATATATATATATATATAACAAAAAATGTAAACTCAATTTAAAATGAGATTTATTACGAATTGTACTTTTATCCAATAAATATAAAATCTTTTTGCTCTTAATATTAAGTACAATATAGGCACCAGAAAACTTTAAGAATAATGTCTTCAAATGGTTCAAATGGTACAATGGGCTTTGTTAAGACGTAGGGTTTAACTAATGGTATTGATGAAAAACTATTTCATTATTTTGTACCCAAACTGAACATTACAAAGAGTAGGAAACACATAATGTTGGTTGATCTTAATTATATCACATGCCAAATTAGAGTAATTAAATTGACTTGCATGCTTATCTAGCTTCATCAATTGAAACTAATGCTTTTATTTAATGGCTTCACTATTGTTTATTGCAACTGAAGGAATGAACATAGCCGATATTTTAGAAAGCTTTCTAAGACACATGCGACTTGACAATCCTAAACAAACCGTTTCCTCTGCTAATCCCCTCCATGCCTAAATAACTTCATGATTTTTATTTTTGAAAACCATCGTGTGAGATGACATGAAATTAAGTTGAATTTAAGGTGAACCTACAAGGAAATATTAGTTGAGGTGGTGAAGAGAGATGACTGCTTATAGGGTAAGGCTATACATATTTCTTTGGGCAACAAATATATGGTATGTTACAAATCGTTCAAAACAATAGTTCACATCAAGTTTTCTTTATGGATTTCATAATTGCTTGTTATATAGAATTAATGCAAACTTCATAGGAAAACCTCACATCTACCAAGTAATATACATAATATAGTGTATGGAGGAAGATAGCGGTTGGACACAAAACAGGTCATATACCAACCTGTCGGTGAAGGTTATTAAGCTCAACTTTGTCATTATCAACGATGCCTAAGCAACCTACAAGGAGAAATAAAAATAGTCAAATGATGCATTCGATAATAGCAATGGATAATGACCATTTATTTATGAACACATGATAAAGTAAGAAACTTAATAACTGCCCAAATGAGGTTTAGTTTTGAAGTAGTCATTTCAGTGAATGTATAAAGTTCATGAATGAATGATTCTGAGCAAGAGCTAGATATGATGCCTATAATTCTAATTCTAATCATACTTGAGAAAAGTTTTCCTCATACATGTATATTCACGAGAAAATTGAAAACATTCTTCAGTAAAAGATAGAGTCCTCAAATTTCATAAGAAAATGTAGTATATTCTGAGGGGAAAATATAATACCAACGCCACAAGCAGCAAGATACATTGCTATAGGGGACCCCAACCCTCCAGCTCCAACCACCAGTATAGAGGACTTGGAGAGATTCCGCTGTCCTGGAGTACACAAAGTCAACCAAAAATTGTCAGCATGCCATAATACGACAAATGCAATAATGTTAAGTTACTAGCAGTTAACAGGACAGTGATCCATGTAGTATGAATAACAATCTGTTACTGAAATAAGTGAGAAGGCTTTTGACACTCTAATTATGGCATTCAATATTAAAAGGAACTCAACCTTCAGTAAGATAGTCATAATAATCCATGGTAAAAAATGTGTCAACAACACGTTAACAGATCTTTAAACTAAAAATCTTTGTCCTACTCCTATATGGTTTCAATAAGATCTTAAAACTTAGTTGGGCAAATGGAATAATAACAGAAGTATCTGCACCCACAAATTGATAAGCAGTATGTAATTACATAAAAACAGCTAAAACGTGCAATAAAGAAACAAGCATTGCTTATGAATTCTGGGAATGATAACTATATGAAAAAGGAGAATTAGATATATGAATTTAATATCTACATTAACTTCAATTTGGATAAATTTAAGATTATGTTTCAATGATCGGATCATAATCATGCAAGATTTTACCCATTAAAATGGGATCTGTTATGGGACACAACTTCACATGGAGAATGTAATATGGACAATCAACAGAATTCACAGCTAGTTGTCAAACTAACATGTCCGTTAAGTTGGTAATTAATTACTGATGAAAGAATATTGAAATATATAGACAGGAGTGGCGGGATTGGCCATAAATCCTAGTACAAGCATCAACAGTAAAGAAAATGTGTTCTATGGGTTTGGAGATGGAGATAATGGAAGGAAGGAGCACACTTCAGTCTCCTACTCTAAGAGTCAGAGAAGCGGGGCAGATGGTGAGAATTTATTAAGGTATACACAAGAAGGATATGACCAAATAGCCAAATCAAAGCACTACCTCAATATATTGAACATAGCATCATCAACATGGTTGACTTCTCATGAATCATCAGATGCCACTTAATAAGTTATCTGATTATCTAGCAGTACGATTAGGTCATATACTGGAAAAACTATTAACAGTTCATTTACAGGGCTACTTAAAGGGTTTGCTTATCCTACAGCCTACTCAAGATTGTTTAACCTGAAACAAAATTATGTAGTCCTGAACATAAAAATTTTAATGTTTTAATGTATGATATGGAGTAGTAGACTTCTACAGGTTGACCACATATTTTTCATTCAAATGCACTACAAAGTCATACATTTAAGATGGAGATAAGGGCGGCTCAGTGCACATGGCTCCCACAAGTGTGGGGTCTA
>NC_033795.1:20220172-20228533 GCF_001876935.1 Asparagus officinalis
CCATATACGGAGAGACTATTTTCGAGACTAGAACTTCAAGGCAACAACCTTACCTTTGTACCAAGGGTCACAGTTGCATAAGATGGAAACATTATTATGAATTTAAATTTTGCTAAAAGTTCATCAAACATATGATATGCCAAAGTAGTATCATGAACTTAAAAATCTCATCTTCGAGTGTCATTCCAATAAGCAAAGAAACAAATAAACATAAAAGTCCAATACTACAATGGACGTGAGCGGTCAATGACTTGGGAGCATAACCTATCTATTCCAATTATATGAAATATCCTTTTAACTCCTCAAAATCATTTCAAATCGAGTAATTCCGAAGACCTTTAAGGTGTGTGCTTAAGGAGTTCACCTAAAAATGAAACATTTGACTGTTCCATTAATGAGATCCACATTATATGGTATGGCCATCATTTCCTAACATTTCTACAACATTCCAATATATCTGATCCTCAAAAGGCTTATCAATAAAACAAACAGGAGCACTTAATTCATATGTTTGAGCTAGAACTAATAATTGTGTCCATTCATCTGCACACACCCATGCACCCGTCCATGCAAGCATGTAGGTATGCGTATGAGTGGGTGTGCGTGGGAAAACATGTTTGCCTGGTTGTGGATATAGTGCCTGGGTGTACACGTGCATGGGTGTGAGAGTGCATGGGTGTGCACATGTGCATGTGTGAATGTGTCTGCGTGCATGGGTGTGCACATGTGCATGTGTGCATGTGTCTGCGTGCATGTAAGCTTGTACGTGCATCTGTAAGAGATTTCCTGGTCTAATTTTACAAATTTGAAATTATAAATAGCATTCTAGTTTTATTGGACCCATACACTTTCCATTTCCCCTCCTTCCAACAGTATTGGATGAAAAATTATAAACTATTTACAATATGATCCTCTATTAAAACATCTGAAAATCCCATTTGATGTAAGTGTTTTAAATTTCACAAAGCAGTAGAAATATTGTTTCATCCTTGAATCTCCATCATCCCTGTTCGTAATTTTCTCATCCTATCTTTTATCTTTCTATACTAATGGGTGCTAAACTTCAAGACAAAAAACAGGATCACATATCTTCACTAATCTACATATCTTGTGAAAAAAAATATAAAGGAGGTGCAATACATATCGAAGATTCTCCTTTCTACGGTTAAGCTTACAATTTGCGAAAAAAGGCGGAAGGAATTTACAGTTGTAACTGTTTTTTTTTTCCTTACAAATGCATACTGCAAAAATATAACTCAGCAAAGAAACTGAAACATGCGAACCTTCGACTCCGAAATCGGGAAGAATGAGATGGCGACTGTATCTATAAATCATCTCAGGAGTCAACCCATTTCCAGTATCAGGTACAGCAATCTCGCCGTTGGAAGTAGAGCTGGAATCAGCCTTCTCATCGCTGAGCTTGGCCTCGAGAAGGCTTATACGCTTCTCGAGCTCCTCTTTCTCCGCCTTAAGCCTCTTGATCTCGTTGACAATTTCATTAGGGTTCCCATTATCCATTGCTGAAAGAAAAAAGAAAAAATATATTTATATATATAGATTACTCTCATGAGAAAATCATCGAACAGGTGATGGACTTGATAAAATAAGAGAAAATTAACTACCTTTTTCTTCGATTCAGCTGCTTATGTTTTTGGCGATGGTTCTCTTTTGAGAGAAGGGATTTGGTCCGCGTTGAAAGGAGAAGTGAAGAGGGGATGCGACGAGGCGCAGTTAGGGTTTAGGTAGATATCTCTCTTGGGTCGGAATCAATTTCCGAACCCGAATAAAAAAAGAGAAACTTACGCATCGTTCGGTACGCAGGATTGGCCTTGTTCGGTAAGCGGTAAACGGGATGGAGCCTGTTGAGGAGGCAAAAGAATGTAAGAATGGAATGGAATAGACTTGGAATGGAATGTGCATTCTTATTATCATGTTTGGACGCGTTTAGGGAATGAAATGGTAATGATAATCTTATTCTTATTCTCATGTTATACCCTTATAAAAACACATAATTTTAAAAATATAAAAATATTTTAAAAATAACTAAATAATTCTTTTTTTAAGAAAAATAAGTTTTATAGAAATGATATTTTTTTCTTATAGAAATACTTTTTTAGTTGATGGTTATATTTTGGTACACCTCCTCAGCAACAATTTTAGACTTTTGGCTTACTAATTAAAAAATAAATTTCATAGAAACTATTTTTTATTATAAATAATTATAATTCCATATTTCTAACTTCTAATGCTACATGTCTACTACGTGTACGAGCGGCTAATGCTACTAGCATCACTATGTACAAACGTATACAATAGACTGAATTTCATATGCAAGCTACATGATTTATGACTGAACTCCATGTGCATGCATGAAGAGAGATATCAGAAGAAAACACTAAATTTTGAAGGATTAGAAAAACATGTTAACTTTTAGTCTTTATATAAAATTTCTATGAAATTTCAAATGCACATTTAACTTTCAAACTATTGATTAGTAGTAGAAAACATGTTAACCTAGAAAGTTTGAAGGAATATAAAACATGTTAATCTCTAATCAAATTATAAAGTTCCAATCTCATCAATTAAGCACATTATTTCTTGTTGTGAGTGCTTTGAAAAAATTACTGAAAAGATTAGGCACATATGCTTCAATGGAACTTCAAATCATACATCCAAAGATCAAATATTTACTAACCTAATTGCTAATAGATTATGCAACCGAGTCGCCAAAAAATAAAAAATTGCTATAAAGATTATGTAAAGATTAGCCACACATACATATTTAAAAAATAATAATGGTTACCTAACCGAGTCGCATCGAGGTGAAGATGAGATTTTTTTTCTACTGCAGACGTGATGGAACTAGAGCAAAGTCAAACAAAGAATAGTATTTTAATATTTTACATCTATTTATATATTTGTACGAGCAGCTAATGATATTATTTCTATAGAAATAATTATATATATATATATATTCGTATCTTTTAAGGAGGGTATAATCAGAATTTATTTGTTTATTTTTATTCCCACTTAAGTGGGAATATCAATTCATTGTCAAATGATTAGGAATAACAATTCCCACATGAAGTGGGAATTCATAAGAAGTGGGAATAGCAATTCTGGCGTCTAAAAATATATCGTGTTTGGTACTGGTACGCATGAATAAATAGTTGAAATTGCATTCCATTCCCACTCATTCCCACGTACCAAACGAGGCGTTAGTAGTTCATGCTACACTAAATACTACAGTAAATCAACTCAGCTGCTTGAAGTTACTATTTATGCTACAGTATTACTATATCATAAATAGTAAAGCAAATCAAATGTATTAAAACCGGGATCTTTCTTTATGTATAGAGGAGTAGATATGATTTCTAAATCAAATGTATTAAAACTTGAATCCTTCTTTGAGTATAGAGGAGTAGATATGATTTCTAATTTTAAGCATACAATAATTACATTAAATATATTAAAACTTAGAGGGAGGCAAGTTCAAAATGTAGTACTAAAAAAAATAGGGGATCATGCTTTGCAAGAGGTGCACACTAGTGACTGAAACCTGAAAATGTTGATGATAGGATTCTAGTCAGGTCGAATTGAAGTTAGCCCAGCCCGGATACTGGGTCCTTTTTTCCCCACCTAAAGTCAAATCAGCTTGAATGTCTGCCAAGTATTTTTGAGAAGGCCTCCTAATCGTAGATGAGCTTTAATGATTAAACCAACCAAATTTCATCAGTTCTGTTCGGTTTTAGAATATTTATCGATCAGTTGGGGTTAGTCATCTAGAACTTAAAACTGGAACTGGGATAATTTGTGGGATAAATTTTTAAGGTGTTAGTCACATAGAACTAGGAAATGGGATATTTTTTATAGTGTTAGTCAAGTAGAACTTTTGTAGAACTAGAACTGTATTATTTTTTGATACGTTAGTCAAGTAGAATTCTACTAGAATTAGAATTGGGATAATTGGTCATAATTATCCCACAAATTATACTACCTATATATATAACCATAAGTTCTCCTCTCTCAAATTATCCCACACATTGGAACGAATACAATTGGGAAAAAAAAAGTGAAACGCCGCCTCCCTCCCTCTTGGTTAGTTTCTCCGCCTAGAAAATTTCTCTGCCATGAAGTCAATCATCCGTTCATTTTTCTGTCTTTACTTTGTTTTTGTGATGATTAGATCTTTTATTATTATCTTCAAGATGTATTATTTTATTGATAGCTTTTTGACGTTAAATTACTTTATTATTAGTTTTCTCTCCACAACAGTGGTTTAGGTTAAGAATATAGTGTTGGTGGGTTAGTGCTAAAGATATGCGGGCTATTTATGTTTTTTTTTTATAAGTTAGAAAGCAACTTTGCGATCACATTGATGATTAGATGTTGAATGGTTAATGGTGATATCTATTATTATTAAATCGGCTCAGTAAATTGATTGGGATATTTATAGTTCATCTGTCGATCATCTGTTTAGCGGCCATGGAAGATTCCTATATACATTTCATTTATTTGCTGATTCACGATTATAGAAGACAATAAATATTTTTTTTTATATATGTGCATATTTGTCATTGTCAAGCTAACAAATGAAATAGCTATATAAAAAAAGTGTAACTAGCAAGACCAGCAAAACCTCTCTACAGGTCTATAGCATTGCAGAAGATAAATGAGTGACTTTTTTTGGGGTGGGGGGTGGGGTGGAGGGGTGGGGGGATATACTTGGCAGAACTTCGTTCTTTGCATATTTCTCACGTAATTGGTTGACAAATGTATAGTATGGACGCCAGCCACTAGGGTCTTGATCTGTGTTCACATTATTATTATATATGTGCTTGTTCTTTTTATATCATATGCATTTATATTTTAATCCAATTCCATATTTGAGATTATGAAAAGTTATTTTTGAATTTGTTATAGGATGGACATAAGATCACAGAGTCAAAATCAAGAAGAAATGTTTCGAGGTCAAGAAAGTGAGGGACAGAAAAAAGCAAGGATGGATTATATGATATGGACTGAAGTAGAGGCTAATGAATTGCTTAGACTGTTAGTAGAGGAAGTTAAGAATGGAAATAAACAAGCAAATGGCAGTTTTAAAAAACATGTGATTATGAGGAATGTGATACCCCCTCTGGTTGAAAATTTTGGAAAAGATTTTAGATATAATCATGTAATGAACATGATAAAGCAATGGAAGAGAAAGATTACACCTGTTGAGATCCTGATGAAAAATAACTCTGGTTTTGGTTAGGACCCTAGCACACAGAAATTTACTTGTCCCGACGAAGTGTGGAATTGCATTTTAGAGGTTGGTTTATGTCATATTATTTCATATATATATATATATATATATATATATTCTTTGGATAATAATATTAATTGTAAATGATACCTTGTTGCAATGATCAAACCCTGATGGCTTAAATGAAGCACGCTTAGAGGAAGTGGTTGGGGAGGGCATACTTGGTGCTGATGCTGAGATGGAATCTCCGGATGGAGGAAATGCTACTGTAGATATGCAACATGCTACCACCGTTCCCACTGATAATGTGCCATTATATGGTTCTGGACCATCCACTCTGAATAATGGTAAACGAAGGCGTAGGTCAATTGGTACTGCAGGCACATCCTCTGCATCTTCCCAGTTATCGTTGCAAGAGGTAGGAGATGGAGTTGTTACTGTAGGTAAAGCTTTTCATGAGTTAGTTGATGAGTTGAGGAAGATAAGAAAAGGTCGGAATAAAGAATGGGTTGATGCTGTTATGTCTACTTCTGAATTGACTAAGCCACAAAAATAGAATATCCTTAGTGACAATATCTCACAGGACATGAAGGATGCCTTTATTGACATGGATGCAAAAGACCACTATGAGTTTCTACATTTTAGGTTGACTGGTGAGATAATGAATGATGGTAATGATGGGACTCAAGCCAATTCTGATCCAAATGGTGAATATTATGATTCTGATTTCTTTGAAGATGTTTAGAGGCAATAATTTATAAGTTTAGGATCTTTCTATGTTTTTTAAGATTTTTTATGATGTTAGGATTATGAGGAATTTTATATTGTCAAACTATTTTTCATTGAATAGGTGGAACTTGGGATAATGTCATGTTTTTTTTTTGAGATTTGGAAAGTATTTTTAGGATCAATCTTATTTCAATTTGTCAAAACTATTTATTTTTAGGATGTGCTATGCTTTTGTTTTTTTGTTTATATTATGTTCTTATGTTATTTGACTTGTCAGCTATCTTAGTTTGGTACATTTAATGGATAAAATTTCTATATGTATCATCCTAACAAATGATTTTTGTATGTTGTGTAGATGAGAGTAGTGCAATTTTATGTTTTATTCTATTTTTCAATAGTTTGGTGATTAACGATTAGCATACAGGTCAATATTTTTTAATTGATTGCTACTTTGTGATCGGTCTCATTGTGTGCTAATAATAGAGTGCTTTATTTATTTCCTATGCACATAAGTTTCAAGTAAAGTGATTATATTTCATTGGTTATATTATTTAATAGGATGGAGGAAGATCAAAATTTGCCCATTTTATATTTTCATCATGAAGACTTCGATGATAATCTTTTGATTCGCATAATCGAATTAGCTGCTGAGGCTGCAGATCTGATCACAAAGATATCAGGACTTCTATCACAGGAGTTCATAGCAAATACGCTTAATTTTCAAAGTCCTCGACATGATATTACAGATCTTGGTCTCACATACTTACAGTCCAAGATGGATAATCATCCACAAGATTTTCGTAGAATTTACCGCATGTACCCAGATTGCTTCATGAAGTTATGCAATATCTTGAGAGAGCGGGGCCATATACAAGACACATACCACATTAGTATTGAGGAGATGATTGCTATTTTTCTTCTCACGGTTAGTCAGAATCAACGATACTCTGTTGCAACTGATCGATTTGATCGTTCAAAATGGACCATCAGTGTATGTTTCAATAAAGCATTACAGGCCTTGGTATCTTTAGCATCATGCTTGATGGCATCACCTCCTACTGATCCACCTGATAAGGTTAAATCAGAATCTCGCTTTTGGCCTTATTTCAAGGTAATTCTTATTGCTTTAGATTTTACACACATGCAGACACACATGCGTGCGCGCCCACATACACATCTCTTGAGATGGTCTGACACATTGATTATTCAGGACTGTATCGGTGCAATAGATGGGACTCATATACCGTCATGGTGTATAACATAAATCAGACGCCCTATCGAAATAGACATGGTTTTCTCTCTCAGAATGTCTTAGCAGCTTGCACATTTGATCTCAAATTTATTTATGTCTTAGCTGGGTGGGAGGGTTCTGCTAATGATGCAAGAGTCTTGAAGGATGCAATGAGTAGACCTTATGGACTTCCACTTCCACAGAGTAATAATCTTTTTTATAATATTTTTTCTATCAATTAAAGAATATTTTTTTAGTTTTATAATATTTTTTCTCATTCATATTTTTATTCTTGTTTGCAGATAAATTTTATCTAGTTGACTGCGGCTATCCAAATAGGCTACAATTTCTTGCTCCATACCGAGGTCAAAGGTACCATCTTTCAGAGTTCGATCAAGCTAATAATCGACAACGACCACGAAATTCAAAAGAAGTTTTCAACCATCGGCATGCGTCTCTTAGAAATTGTGTCGAGCGCATCTTTGGAGTTTTTAAGTCTAGATTCACTATTTTCAAGAGCCAACCTCCAGGTTTTCCATATGCCACACAAATAAAGATGTTCGTTGCATGCGTCGGATTGCATAACTTTTTAAGATTGGAGAATACAAATGATGACTTCGACATTTATGATCTTCCACTAGAAGCTCCACGAAATATTGCTAATGCGGATGATGACTCCGATGAAGAAGATGAGTTACAGACTCAACAGACTCAACGAGCAGCTGTAGGAGCTTGGAGAAATTCTATGGCAGAGGCCATGTGGGATGATGGAAGTCGAGTCACTCTAGGGATTTAGATTTTTATTTAGTTGTAAAATATTTTATTATTTGAGATGAATAGTGATGTTTTATTACATTATATTTTATAGTTATTACTAGACTAATCAATTGCTTATCAATCTTATATTTATTTTAATATACAATTAATAATAATAATAATTTATACCCACCATTACTCCACCAAATTATCCTACCAAATTATCACACTTCATAAAATTATCCACCATTATCCCACTAAATTATCCTATCAAATTATCCCACTTCAAGAATTATCCATCATTGTTCCACTAAATTATCCCAGTATCAAAAAATTACCCCACTTTAGCAATTATCCCAGTTCTACTTAAAAAGTTCAATGTGACTAACCCCCCCCC
>NC_033795.1:20228543-20248543 GCF_001876935.1 Asparagus officinalis
TGAACGTACTACTTTCTTAATTGTCAAAAACATATTCTTCTTTCTTTCTTTTTGTTAGTCCATCAATTTCCTTCTCTTTTTAACTTAAATTGTTTATCATTTCAATTAATTCACATCCTTTTGTCGTTCACTTAATACACAATTTTCTCACACTAATTTCTTAAAATGTGTCTTTCCTTTGGATCAAAATGTCTTTTTTCTTAATTAAATGAGTGCAATTAAAAAATCAAATACTAACCTAATTTCGGTCGCCTAGATTCAGTTTTGAATATAGAATAGTTAGAATTACTCAAAACTAACGAAGCCGACCGTTTACTCCACCTTACTTTTAATCATGTTATTTCTAGTATATTTTTCCCTATCTATTCTCTTAATTCTAAATTTATAAGGTATATCAAAAAATTATAAAGCTTGAAATTGGAACAGGAATTTAAATCATATTTTAACAAATTAATATTTAAAAATTAATTAAACTTATTAAAGTGTATGCATTACGTACCTAATTACAAGAAAACTATAAAACTACTAGAAAGGGAAAGCAATAAGTTTTCATTTGGACAAAGCATACTTATATTTCTATTAGAACATTTGTACAATTTCAGAGATTTATATGTTTTTAAAATATGGAATATTTGTGAGATTAAGGGCATTTTGTTTCATAATATTAATAATGTTACCAACATATAATCATTTCTAGTGCTGGGGTCAAAATGCCACGGAATAAACTTGTAATGATTGATGTAACCTCATAGGCTAAATTATTAAATTAGTATTTTATTTTAACCCATTTTATCGATAAAACTAATTTCCTCATTGTTAGCGTGAATTCTGGCACGAGTGTTGCGCGCCTATGCGGAAGCGTGCTCGCACACCGAACGAATCTGTGATCACGGAAGAAGAGAATTAACCACACACGAGCACAATTCAATCCAAATACGACAAATCAAACCAAACACAGAGATATATGTGGTTCGGCAATTTGCCTACGTCCACGGGGAGAGGATGAGAGATTCTACTAAATCAAGGAGAGTATAAAGGGGTTACAAACTCACAAAATCACTCACACAACCCCTAAACCAAATCTCTCAACTTGCTCACAAGTTCTCCCTCTCAATATGCTGAGTACAGTCTAAAATCTCTGATAGAAGCCCTAGAAAAAAACGTGTTTGATTATATACCAAAACACAAACCCAATGCGAACAGGAAACCAAAGTTCAAGCCCAGCTCGATTCGCGGTTAACCGCAGAGCCACGTACGGTCGATCGGATCCAACAACAAAAACTCAATATCACTACAGGGTTTGGCCGATCGACCGCCACGCCACTCGCGGTCGACCGCTGGAAGTCCAAAGCTATTTTCTGTCAATTTTGCTGTATTCTCTTCAATTCTCCACCTCTGTGAAGTTTTTCCAAAATTGAGCCGACACCAAACGAAGAGCACCAATGCGTCGTCACTCCAAAAATTGGTTGTACCAATATGGTTGCTTACGTACCCCTCCTCCCAAGGGATCAAGCCACCCGTAGTTCATCCAAATGGCCGTCAACGGCCTCAACAATCACAAATGTGCAACAAGTTTCGACAATGATCAAACTTGTTGCTCGGAACCACCTTAGTGAGCATATTCGTCATATTATCCTTCGTGTGGACCTTCACAATCTCCACATTGTCATCTTCAAGAACATCCCGAACGAAGTGATAACGAACGTCAATGTGCTTCGTCCTCGCATGAAAAACTTGATTCTTCGCCAAATAGATAGCACTCATACTATCACAATGAATAATGACGGACCTCTGCGATATATCAAGTTCCTCCAAAAGTCTCCGAAGCCAAATAGCCTCCTTCACAGTCTCTATAATCGCTATATACTCTACCTCCATCGTCGACAAAGCCACCGTAGACTGTAAGGTGCATCTCCAACACACCAGTGCATAGGTCAAAGTAAACACATACCTGTAGGCGTTTAAAATTGCCTATAGATCCCCGAATACAACTCAAATCAAAGAGTGGACGAATCGAGAAGGTTCACGTCAACCAGCTCGCGCACGTCAATCAGCTCGTGCGCGTCGGTCAATACGCGCACGTCAATCAGTACACGCGTATGTCAAGCAGCTCGCGCGCGTCAATCAGCTCGCATGCGTCAATCAGCTCGTACGCGTCAATCAACACGTGCGCGTCGATCAGTTCCAAGCGCTGTAAAGAAGCTAACGAGCGCATGAAGCAAGTTAGCAAATCGTACAAGTCAACAAGACGTTTAAATACACAAAACGGTGGAAAATATAAGTCCCGAAAAAACCAAAAAACACCAAAGAGCTCAGCAAAACACCAAAACACCGCGTCCGCGCGGGTCGGCCATGTACGACTCGTGCTCGCCGCGGTCGCGACCGAGCCGAACCCGCGCACCCGCGGGCTCAGATTCGCCACTGCCGCGCAGTTTCGACCCCTATTCGGTTTTTGACGGTTTTTCTCGGGATTTGTTCGTTCCTGAGCATCCAAACTGATCTGATATTATCCCCAAACATTGTTAATCAGTTATTAACTGAATATAAAGAGGAATCATTCATTCTCATCAAAAAGCCCCCTAACCGAAGCCTATAAATATGAGCTCGGGGGCTCATTTCAAAGGGGGCAGATTAATTATCAAGACGAGGAGGTGCTGCCGAGTTGGAGAGCAAGGGAGCACGAATTTCAGCAAGGGCTAGCGAGATCCCGGTGAATCCCGGCATAAAGAAGGAGCAATTCGAAGGATCTGAAGTCTGTTCCCGTCCGTTCCTCGAGATTAGGCTTGGTCTTAATCTCGAGAAGAGCTACTGATTTCGCTTGGTTGATTTCAGCGCTTTAAGCAAATACCTCCTTGGTGAGGTAGGAGCTCTGTCGAATTTTCAGCAACCGGATCTGATCAAAGGTGGTCCACGGATAAACCCCGACAGAGGCGAAGACACCCACGAAAGCAGGAGACGATAATAAACGGAGTTTGCGTTTATTTTCAAGAGAATTGTATCTTTTATTTTCATTGTGTAAAGGTCTTATAAAAAGACCAATCTTTTTGAACTTTTTGTAACGATCAAAGTTGTAATGAATTATACAATGAAGAAAACAATTTTCGACGAAAACAAACTAGCGACCACAGTGGGAGCCAACGGTCTCGCTGCCGAGGCCGTCGTGTCGCAACCGATGATTAAGATCCTGGTTGAAGAGGTGGTCGAATACGAGTTCGACCAAGAGAAGTATGAAGAATACCTCTCGTCCTCCTCCTCCAGATCCTCCGCTTCTCACAAGCACAGGAAGATCAACGCCCCCGTTGCTGCGGTAGCTGAACCTTGCAACGCCCTTCCGGTCTCTAATGAGTCCGGATCTACAAATCTGAACTCCTCCTCAATCAAGGAGTTGAGTACAGAAGGCGCACCCACTTTTTCGAAGAGAGCTCGCCAAAGGCAACGCCAACGCATTGCGCGCCAACTCGTTAGGGCTTTGGAGTCAATTGACGGGATTCGTTACGAGGCGGATCTAAAAAGTAGGCAACGCCAAGCGCCACAACAGCGGACAAATGCCCCCTCCTCCAAATCACCAACAAGTGAATGGGTACAAGTCAAAAGGACTCGTTCAACTCTTGAAAAGTGGATCAAAAAGCGCCGCGCACTGCTTGCACACGTGCGAATTCTTGCGCAAGAGGCCAAAAGGTTGCAGAGGGAAGAAGTGGAAAAGAAGCCACAAAGACTGCACAAAGTTTGGAGGCCAAAGTCCAAGACGACGGCCGAAAAGATCGAAAAACGCTGGTCACTCAAAACCGATCCGCCGGTCCGCAGGTCACTCAAATCCGGACCCGCCGAAACGCGAGTCACTTGAACCCGACCAGCCAATTCGCAGGGTCACTCGGATCCGACCCTCCAAGTCGCGCGGTCACTCAAATCGCACCTCCAAGTCGCGGGCCACTCGGATCCGACCCTCCAAGTCGTGGGTCACTCGGATCCGACCCTCAAATCATGCGGTCACCCAAATTTGACCCTCCAAGTCGCGGGTCACCCGGATCTGACCCTCCAAGTCACGGGTCACTCGAACCCGACCCTTCAAGTCGTGGGTCACCCAAATCTGACCCTCTAAGCCGCGGGTCACCCAAATCCGACCCTCCGACCCGCGGGTCACCCAAATCTGACCCGTGCCAGAGTCAAGGTAGAAGGTGTTCTGCACCTGTTTTGTTGATCCCTTTGAGTTCCGCATCTCCGGTGGAGCCCCGCGAAAGCGTAGACTTGTCCCGTTTCAAGATGAGGATGGCGGATCACTTGTGTCCTTTACACAAAGATCGAGGCAAATTTTCGATCGAAAAATGCTTAAGTCCGGTGACTGCACCCCAAGCGACTCGTTGAGCTGGGGGTCGCGCACGCCCTCACAACAATTTCAAGCCTTCTCATAAAGGGAAAACTCCGGTTTCCACCTGCCTGGGGGTGTGTATCCAAAACCAGGAGCCTGTTGAGATCCTGCGCCCCCAAAAGCGTAGTTCTAAACACGTGACTCTTGAGAATGCTAATAAAGTGGCAAATCCCCTGAAAGAAACGTAATCATCTGACGATGACAATGTTATACCAGGGGAGTCGTGTCAACACACGATAGGTTGCTCCGGTCATCTGACCGATGAGTTGTACTATCGGGCTGGGGGTATGAACAAGTCTCGAAAGAGATATACCCGAGAAATAAAATCTCACTGCCCGTGCGCCGAACTTATCAGGGCAGTATTATCAGCGTGTAGCTACCCCAAGACTTCTCCGCAGAGGGTCTCAGTATTCGAGAGGATCTCTAACAGAATGGCAAAGTCGAAGCTAAGGCATTTCCGCAAGAAATAATCGGCCGTTCAAGGTGACGAACTTCCAGAAGTCATAATAAATATGGTTGATAAGGGAAAGTCGATTCAACCTTCTACTTCTGACCCGCTTATATCACATCGTCTAACCCGGTTGCGATCGGGAACTATTAGACAAAGAGATTATCAGAGAATACAAAGGGGATTATCCTCCGATGATGAAGCATTAGATACCAACTCTGCAGTCACTTCTGACAAAACGGTGTCCAGCCCAGGACAATCGCACGAGGCATTCATGATCAACACCGAGCAAATCGCCAAAATTCTCGAGGATGCTCTAACCAAGCAGAAAGAGGCATTCAAGATCAAAATGGAAATGGCCATGCTACGGATGAGGGAAAAGCATGACCAACAAATTCGAGCTCTGTCCAATCAGTTCGGTGAATCTAGCCGTCGTAACCTTGCTGACCAAACAGATAGCGATTCAGATGTGGACGAAAGCCTCAATGCTGAGAACCCTCCCATTGACCAGAACGTTGGGGGTGGCTCCACTAAAAACAACAACGTTGGGGGTGGTCCCACCAATGATGACAACGCCGGGGGTGGCCCCGTTATTCCTCTTAAGAATAATCCAAAGCCCGATACGAGCGAGGATGAGAAAATAAAAGATCTCGAGAGCAAAATCAACGCTCTAATGTCTGCTCGAGAGGTGAAAACGACTGGCATTCCATGTCCCTATCCAAGAGAGTGGGATTCAATAGCATACCCGGTGAAGTTCAACTTGATTAACTTCACGCCGTTTGACGGGAAGGGTTCGCCCACTCAACATCTGATCTACTTCAAGTCCCACTTGGGTATGATCTCCGGCAATGAAGCCTTGATGGTTCGGTCATTCGTTGGCACCCTTCGTGGGCCCGCCTTCGATTGGTACCGCCATCTCAAGTCTGCAAGCATCAACAGCTGGGACGATCTGGAGAGCCTATTCCTCGCTCATTTCTTTGATGATGACGCTGAGGTGTCAATCAGGACATTCTTCGATGAGAAGCAAGAAGACGACAAGACGGTCGACGACTTCATCAAACGCTTCTGGAATGAGGTAATGAACTGCCGAGATCCGATCACAGAGGACTTCATCCTTCAAACTTGTCACAACAACCTCTCCTTGGACGTGTTGGAAGTTATGGGAGTGGCACCGTCTAACAACTAGAAAGAGTTGAAGGTGCGCGGAGAGCAGGCCAAACGCTTCTTCAAAAGGAAGAAAGCCGACAGAAGCCAACCGACGGCTAACCCTCCGAAATCAAATTTTGCCTCCCATGGTAAAGGGAAAGCACCTGCAGCAGCTATTGACACTAACCAGACGTCGCAACAGCAACCCCGAAGACAGCAGAAGATTTCGGGTTCGAGACTTCAAAAAGAGTATTCCTTCAAGGACGAAGACGTTCCAACCATCTTCGAATCCCTCCTTGAAAACAACAAGATCAAGCTACCATCTGTCGTAAATCAGGAGGAAGCTGACAATACTGCAGATCCAAAGTACTGTGCGTACCACAGGAGGGTCCTTCATCCCACCAAGGATTGTTTTGCTCTCAAGAATAGCGTCCAAACCTTAGTTGAAGCTGGCGTGATAACGTTGGGATAAGCAGCTGAGAATCACCACACTCCGAAGAGTATACGAGTATAAACTGCTTCTTAATACTCCAATAGGTATATGAGTCTAAACTGTTTCCTACTCTTGACGGGAAGTTCCTGGAGAATTTTTACATGTAATATTCTTAAGGATAACCCGATCATGTAACTCAGTATGATGTTAGACCCAGTTTCACGAAGGAAGCTGGGGGTGGATGATTCATGTAACGGGAAGTTCCCGGAAGAATGCTACATGTAATTTTCTTAGGGATAACCCGATTATTACGAACAAAGTGATAAACACTAAACAGAATGCTACATGTAATTTTCTTAGGGATAACCCGATTATTACGAACAAAGTGATAAACACTAAACTCCCACTTTGATTTTCGGACACTCTTTTGTTAAGACGAGATTCGATCACTTCGTTGGATTAATCTTCCCTCACAAAACTCTCTTTGGTGTTTGACGACTCATAGTCTTCCACCACAAAATCCTCCACCGATCAGACTAATTAACGGTGGGACCACTAAAATTCCTTTCGGTTGAATCCACTCAAACTTCTATACGTTTGTGCACTCAACACTCCCATTGTTAGAGTCCGGACATAGTACTCATAATTTTTATCTCCTGATCATTGACAATTGTCAAACCCCTCCGTGTTAAGTACTTGTCACTTAACACTAGGAATCCTCTTTAAGTGATTTGTACGAATCAACACTTCAACTATGATTTGTACTCCCACTCTCACTGTCTACCTGGTCAAACCTTCCTACAGTTAGGACCACAATCAAAATCCCTTCTCGATTCGTTCAATGAACGAGAGGTCCACAAATCGAGTGATCAAACCTATAAAAGTTAAGGTCATCTCACACTCCCACTTTCATTCGGTCAAACCTTTTTACAGTTAGGACCACAACCAAAATCTCCTCTCGATTCCTTCCATGAACGAGAGGCCTACTTTCAAATCGAATGATCAAACCTTCTTACAGTTAGGATCACCTCAAACTCCAGCTTGGTCAAACCTTCCTACAGTTAGGGCCAAGACCATAATTCATTCTCGATAAACGAGAAATCCTCCTTTAGTTTGATAATCAAACCTTCCGACAGTTAGGGTTATCCGAATCTTTTTGATTCTCGGAGTGGAGATCCCACTCTTAGTTTCGCCTTCCCGGATTCTTAGAGTGGAGATCCTACTTGGAGTTTCCTTTTGCAACTGGAGATAGAATATAAAATTCTTCCTCTTCAGCTTTGGGAGATAGAATATAAAATTCTTCCTCTCCCGCATCGGGTTCGTCTTTACCCCAAGAGAAGACACCACTTTTTCAACTCCTAAAATCCGTGTCTCATAGGCACGGGGAATTTTATCCCGAATCCTGAGTAGGGATAAGTCAACGCCTAACACGCGTTGCCGGTTTAGTCTTTCACCGATTAAAAAAGACACCAGAATACCAATCTGGGGCATTTCATCCCGAAGCCTAAGTAGGGATAAGTCAGCGCTTAACCCGCGTTGCTGGGTGGTTCGTTCCCATAAAAACGACCGAGTCTACGTATTCACTATCGTAGCAACAAAAATCCATGCCTTTTATGCATGGGGAATTTTATCCCGAAGCCTAAGTAGGGATAAGTCAACGCCTAACACGCGTTGCCGGTTAGTTCTTAACCATAAAAAAAAGCCCACATATTCAACATTGTGGCGGGTTGTTATTCATAACACCAAAATCCGTGCTTCACACGCACGGGGAATTTTATCCCGAATCCTGGGCAGGGATAAGTCAACGCCTAACACGTGTTGCCGGTTAGTTCTTAACCGTAAAAAGAACAAAAACCCACATATTCGACATTGTGGTAGGCTGTTATTCATAGCACCAAAATCCGTGCTTCACACGCACGGGGAATTTTATCCCGAATCCTGAGCAGGGATAAGTCAATGCCTAACACGTGTTGCCGGTTAGTTCTTAACCGTAAAAAGAACAAAACCCACATATTCGACATTGTGGCAGGGTGTTATTCATAACGCCAAAATCCGTGCTTCACACACACGGGGAATTTTATCCCGAAGCCNCTATTCCCGTAACAATGGCGAAGTCTACGTATTCAATATCGTAGCATCAAGTCTAAGGGAGTTCATTCCTTTAGCACAACGTCACATGCGGAACGGACTTAAACAATCCGCATGCAAGCCCGATTCAAATGGTAATCGGTAAAGGCACGTTAAATCCGTTGAAGGCTGAGGATTTGTCAAAAATCCTAAGTCTACGTCTGATACACGTTGCTGTTTAGTCTTTTCACAGGAGAAAGACAAAGTCTACGTATTCAATATCGTAGCACTAAAAGAGTTAACTTTTTTAGCATAACGTTACATGCGAAACGGACTTAAACAATCCGCATGCTAGCCCGAATTAAACGGTAGTCGGTAAAGGCTCATCAAACCCGTTGATGGCTGAGGGTTTGCCAAAAATCCTATATATGCGAAAGTCACTGACGTACCAGCCCCATTAGTTGGTCTCGTGACTTGGGCATCCAACAACTTTGGGATAAGATCATATATGCAGATGAATCAGCTTTAATAGTTGGTCCTGCAGCCTAATATTTGGAACTGCCACGCTCTAACGCCTTAAGAGCTTAAACGGTGTAGACTCCAGCAAACGTACGAGTATAAACTATGTTAACGCCGATCGATACAAAACCCTAAGGTTAACGCCGGTCAACGTGTAGCCTAAGGTCAACGCCGATCAATGCGTTGCCATGCAGGTAATTAGTTCAAAGTCAACTCAATGACACGAGCCAAAATCAACTTATCAATTTCGATTTAAGACTTCGACAACGGTCAGACGATAAACACAGCACCCAAAGAATTTTAGCTATTCGACAAAGTACTGAATAGGCTGAAATGTGGAGAGGTCAAGAACTGAAGCCAGTTATAGGTCCGTTGACACCGACTGAAGGTGGGGGCCTATCACATCCAAAGCATTTCAGACTCCTCTATAAAAGAATGAGGCTGAAACACTTTGGAGGGGGTATCTGTAGGCGTCTAAAATTGCCTATAGGTCCCCGAATACAACTCAAATCAAAGAGTGGACGAATAGAGAAGGTTCACGTCAACTAGCTCGCGCACGTCGATCAGCTCGTGTGCGTCGGTCAATACGCGCACGTCAATCAGTACGCGCGTATGTCAGTCAGCTCGCGCGCGTCAATCAGCTCGTACGCGTCAATCAGCTCGTACACGTCAATCAATATGTGCGCGTCGATCAGTTCCAAGCACCGTAAAGAAGCTAACGAGCGCATGAAGCAAGTTAGCAAATCGTACAAGTCAACAAGACGTTTAAATACGCAAAACGGTGGAAAATACAAGTCCCGGAAAAACCAAAAAACACCAAAGAGCTCAGCAAAACGCCAAAACACCGCGTCCGCACGGGTCGGACCGCGTCGACCCGCGCCCGCGCTGGTCGGCCAAGTCCGACCCACCAGCGGCGTGGGGTCGGACAAGCGCGACCCCGTGAACCGGCGGGTCGGCCACGGTTGACCCGGCGACATGCGCGGTCGGCCACGGTTGACCCGCGCGGTACGGTCGCCAAGTACGACGCCGGGCGCGCGGGTCGGACGAAGAACGAACCCGCGCGGCGCAGGTCGGGCCATGTTCGAGCTCGCAGCTGTCCGCGGTTCGGACGCGAGCCGACCCGCGCCCCCCGCGGGTCAGATTCGCCCCCGCGCACTGTTTCGACCCCTATTCGGTTTTTGACGGTTTTTCTCGGGATTTGTTCATTCCTGAGCATCCAAACTGATCTGATATTATCCCCAAACGTTGTTAATCAGTTATTAACTGAATATAAAGAGGAATCATTCATTCTCATCAAAAAAACCCCCAACCGAAGCCTATAAATATGAGCTCGGGGCTCATTTCAAAGGGGGCGGATTAATTATCAAGACGAGGAGGTGCTGCCGAGTTGGAGAGCAAGGGAGCACGAATTTCAGCAATAGCTAGCGAGATCCCGGCGAATCCCGGCATAAAGAAGGAGCAATTCAAAAGATCTGAAGCCTGTTCCCGTCCGTTCCTCGAGATTAGGCTTGGTCTTAATCTCGAGAAGAGCTACTGATTTCGCTTGGTCGATTTCAGTGCTTTAAGCAAATACCTCTTTGGTGAGGTAGGAGCTCTGTCGAATTTTCAGCAACCGGATCTGATCAAAGGTGGTCCACGGATAAACCCTTGGTGAGGTAGGAGCTCTGTCGAATTTTCAGCAACCGGATCTGATCAAAGGTGGTCCACGGATAAACCCCGACAGAGGCGAAGACACCCACGAAAGCAGGAGACGATAATAAACGGATCTTGCGTTTATTTTCAAGAGAATTGTATCTTTTATTTTCATTGTGTAAAGGTCTTATAAAAAGACCAATCTTTTTGAACTTTTTGTAACGATCAAAGTTGTAATGAATTATACAATGAAGAAAACAATTTTTGACGAAAACAATACCCCGTAGTAAACCGATGCTTATCCAAATATCCGGCATAATCCGAATCAACATAGCCAATGCAAAACTGCCCATCTGTAGTGTCCCGCTCATAAACCAAACCAACATTGAGCGTACCTCGAATGTACCTCAAAATCTATCTCACGACGTACCAATGACCCACTCCTGGATCGTGCATGTATCTCGAAACCATGCTCACCGCCTGTGACAAATCCGGCCTCGTACATACCATCATGTACATCAAGCTCTCAACCACGCTCGTATATAGAGTCTTCGACATCAACTATCGATCTTCAACTGTCTTCGGTGAAAGGTCAGCTGAAAGCTTCAAATTGGCTCCCAAAGGTACACTAACTAGCTTCGTATCCATGCCAACATGAAATCGCTGTAGAACCTTCGTCAAATAAGCCACATGAGTCAAGCAAATTCTGCCCTTCTCTTTGTCTCTGCTGATCTCCATCGCTAAAATGCGCTTAGCCTCACCTAAATCCTTCATCTCAAACTCTTTTGAAAGTTGTGTCTTCAACTCATCTATAGAAGACCTGGAAATAGAGGCAACCAACATGTCATCAACATAGAGCAACAAATAGATGTTCTCACCTCCTTTCAATTTGCGAAAATACACATGAGGATCAAACTGGCTCTGAGTGTATGAATGACCAAGCATAAAACCATCGAATCACATATACCACTGTCGAGGAGACTGCTTCAAACCGTATAGCGATTTCTTTAACCTGCAAACCAGGTTTTCCTTCCCTGCAGCTCAGAATCCCAATAGTTGAGTCATATATATTTCTTCATCAAGATCACCATGAAGAAATGCCATCTTCACATCCAACTAATCTAACTCCAATCCATACAGTGCCACCAAAGCTAGCAAAATCCGAATCGAAAAATGCTTCACCACCGGAGAGAAAACCTTATTATAATCAATACCTTCATCTTGTTCATAGTCCTTCACAACCAACCTAGCCTTGAACCTCAATGGGGTGCCCTCAATACCCTCCTTCTTCGTGTATACCCACTTGCAACCAATTGTCTTCCGCCCCTTTGGAAGCTCAACAAGCTCCCATGTATCGTTCTTGTGAAGAGAGTCCATCTCCTCTTACATAACCACCTGCCACGAATCAGCCTCCGAACTCTGCTTGACCTCTCTGAATATAGTAGGTACCAACTCATCGATACTATCCACCGGAAGTGCATATGCAACTATTGTGTTGGTATACCGTACTGGCATCCGTATGTATCTCCTCTATCTCCGAACCACAATAGAATACTGAACCTGAGTTGTTGGTCCCTGATCCTGCACAACTATACCCGTATCCTCCTCGTCGTCGACGTGCTCGCCCGGCATCACATCAGTTATCACTCTAATAGATACTGTACTATCTGGATAATATGAAGCTGCATCGATCTCCACTATCTGCGATATCTCCTCTGTCGGGTCGCTCTCCACCTAATGAGAACTGGGAAGCTTCAAGATAGAAGCCTCATCGAATGTGATGTCCCTACTTAGCACAATCTTCCTATCAACTGGATTCAAAATCTTGTATCCCTTGACATCATACTTGAATCCTACAAATATGGTCTTCCTATCTTGAGGTTCCAACTTATCAGTTTTTACATGATAGTATGCAGAGCACCCAAATACCTTGAGCTGGTCATAATTGTGTGCTGGCTTTCCCGACCACATCTCCATAGGGGTCTTCCCCTCAATCACAGATGAATGTAGCCTGTTAATGAGGTGGCTCACATATGAAAAGTGCCTCAGCCCAAATGATCTTCTTCAAACCACTATGCGCCAACAAACATCGGATCTTCTCCAGCAAAGACCGATTTAACCTCTCTGTCACCCTATTCTATTACGGTGTATGACTAACTATTAAGTATCCCTCTATGCCCTCGTCCCGGCATAGCTGCTGAAAGGGGTCTAATGTGTACTCACCACCGTTATCGGATAGTAATGTCTTGGTCTTTCTCCCAGTCTGCAGTTCTAACCTCTTCTTCCACTCCATAAATATATCTAGGACTTCACTCTTCTTCGTCATAGTGTACACCCAATAACGCCTAGAATAATCATCAACGAACGTGACGAACCAATATCGACCACCAAGTGATGCAGTCTTAGTGGGACCCCAAACATCTGTGTGCACATAATCCAGGATGCCCTTCGTCCTATGAATGGTTGTCCTGAACTTCACCTTCGTCTTCTTTCCAAGAACACAGTGCTCACAGAACTAAACTTTTCCACTCTTGACTCCCTTTAATAGCCCCTGTTTGCACAGAGCCTGCAATGACTTCTCTCCTGTATGCCCCAACCTGTAGTGCAAAAATATGCTAAAATCCGCCTCTGAAATAGCTAAAGCAACCTGGCCAATCTCGGTGCTCCCCTTCCGATAATATAAGTTCCAACTGCGGACTCCCTTCATCACCACTAAAGATCCCTTAGTAACCTTTGCTACAGCATCCTCAAAGATCACCTTGAATCCCTTCACCTCCAAAACTCCAACTGAGATAAGATTCTTCTTCAACTGAGGAACAAATCTCACCTCCTTCAATTTATGGACGACTCCATCATTGTCATGCCCCGCTTCCCAAAATACCGGGGAATTGGAACGTGAACAAGCCCGTGACGATTACATTAAGGAGAATAAATAAAAATAAACATTTCTCCTCAACCTAATACGCTAAGCATCAATAAATAAATACAAAGGCACAGGTCCCCGATCACAGATAGCGAGAATATAATAAACAACTCAGAACAAAATATCCATATCACATGTGAATATCATCCAAGACATAATATTCGAGTCAACATGCCCTTATACAAAATTGAACAATTGAAAACTGAAGAAATATAAAATACATCGTTCAACATAAAAGAAAGAAAATATTGCAAAAGCAACTAGGACCATCAACTAAGAAAAGATAACTGAACTTCGGCCTATTCTTTAACTATATCTGCAAGGCACTTCTGCTGAGAATATCCTAGCTCTGGCACATCTCCAAGCTGGACCTGTCCGTCCTCTAAGTCTGATGTACACCAAAGAAAAGAGGTGTACATCAGCGTGCATGGCACACGACAAGATCCCATATAGAAGAATGAAGCGGTCGAACGACCCATGCTATGACAGTAATAATAATAATAGGAAAGATAATGGTACATACAACTGGAAATCTAATAAATCAAGATGTAATCCTCTACTAAAGATGATAACATACAGTTATATACATACAGTAACCGGGTCGGATACTAACCATCCTAAAACTTACTGGTCCACCTCTCAAATAGGTCCAAGTTCGCATTATCGGAAGACTGATTGTTCACAATCCCCTACGCACATCCAATCCCGCAAAACAGGCGGCTAGAGGACTACACACAATCCGATCTCCGCCTGGTCCAAACTCAGGCAAAGCTCAGGTGACGAAACATGTCACTGATCCAAGTGACAAAACAGGTCACTTGGTCTAATAAACCAACCCCAGGATGAAACAGGTCACTGGTGCAAGTCTGGAAGATAAGTCAACAATCACATTCGATCATGCGAACCAAGACTTTCCCATCCCAACTCTTCTCATTTTGCTAAGTCAACAATCAAAATCCCTATTAAAACTCTAGTTCACCTTCTAAATTCAGTCAACACACCCACACATGTCACTAGGTCTGTTCATGACGCACGAGGACACTAAATCATGAACTACTAAGGGTTCTCAATCACAACAAGGAGATAATAAATAAAACTAATTCTATGCAATAACATCATGGCATATCGAATAGATTGAAATAAAGATCGTAAGACATGAATAGTAACTACGAACAATACGGAAAGTATGAACAGTGTCTACAACAGCATGAATACACATGTAATCAGATCTCATTAATATCTTACTACTAGGGTGTCCAAACTTCTCATGCAAGCTATCAGTAATTAGGTAATCTCTAAAATAATAATAGGATAAAAAGAAACTGAAAACCATGATCGTTTTACACATGAAATGTCGCGCTCTACGACTATCAGTTATACGATCATAATTAATTCAAAAACAAATATTCTTTTTCCAAAATAAATTTCTTTAAAAATTATTTCTCATCATAACTATTTTAAAATAATCTTTTAAAATATATATAGGTATATATTTTTTTTGTTAATTCGTTTTTACATGAACAGTAACATTTCTATGTTTATAAATTATATATATATTTTATTTCTTTTCTCGATAATATCTCATAAAATCTACTTATAACATATAAACTTGTCATTTCATGTTCATTAATTCATAGATATATTTACAACAAAAATTATCTCATTATTATTATATAAATATTATCTAATACTATTCATCAAACAAATCCACACCATTAATCACAATATACACGTTATATCATATCTAATCTATACACTTAATTGCTAGTAAGTAAAAATTTCTGATTTGAGAAATGTGAACTTGCCTCGAGTACGTCGAACGAATCGACATCGACGGCGTGGATCGGATTTGGCGCGGGGGAGCAAGGAGGCGCTCTGGGCAACGCTGGAGCTGTGTCGGATCTGGTCGGAGGCGGTTGGCTCAAGGCAAAGTGTTGCAGGCGTCTCAATGAGGGTTGTCGGTGGTCTGAAGGATGGCAACATCGGTTTGTGGGGGCCATGAGTAGGCAATGAGAGAGGGGTTATGTCGGTGGTTAGGAGGGAGTCGTGATCTGGGTTTGCATCGGGGGTGCTGTCGATCTGTGTGTCTGGCACCGAGAAGGAGGTGTTTGGATTTTTGGCTGCTGCGGTAGCGGATGGGCCCGTAATGGATGAGATATGGTGATCTTGGGTGTATGGTATCGTGTAGAGACGGAGGGGCTTGAGCGGTGTGGTAGAAACGATCGCTGAGTGAGGATGTGTTTCGAGCGCGTGTGCAGGTCGGCATGTGGTGATGACTGTGTGTGGAGGAATCAGTTTTGAGTTGCAGCGTGAGGCGAGCGGAGGAGGCGGGTTATCGTGAGAAAGTGAAGAGAGGAGAGAAATAGAGGAGGAATGGGTAGTTGGCGGTCTGGGTCGGGGATTAAGGAGAGGGTGCAGTGTGAGCAACAGTGTGAGTTAAGGTGGACCGGGGGGAAGATGGTTGATGACGATGGTGGAGGGAGGGTGAGCGGAGGAGAGGGTTGTGGTCGCGCAGGTTTGATCGGAATAGGGGGAGAAGAGAGATGAAGAGAGGAGAGAGAGAATGAAGGAGGCGGCGGGGTTCACATGAATAGGAAAAACAAAAAAGAAAACATTTATAGGGTTAGGGTTAGGGTTTTGGGTATTAAAAAAATAATTAAAATAATAATTAATTGCATATTAAATTAAATAATTATGAAAAAAAATATCTATATAATAAAGCGTACCAGTTATATTAATACAAGAGATAATACGCAATAGTAGAAATACTACAACTAATTGTACAATTAAACGAGAATAATTAATAAAAAATATAATTACTTACATTTAAAACCAAATAATTATAGGAAAATTATCTATCTATACAATAAAATGTACGAGTTATACTAATACAATAGATAATATACAATAATAGCAATAATATAACAAATTGTACAAAATAATACATAATAATAATATAACGTATTATACAAAATAATACATAATAGTAAAAATAATACAACGTATTATTCAAAATGATACGTAATAGTATCGATAACACAACGGATTAATTCCAAAAATTTTTACTGTACTAAGTTAATTTATAAATATCAAAATCTTTTAAATAAATATAAAATTTGGACTTTTAAATCGTAGAAAATTCCAAAAATCAAGAAAAATACAAATACTCTTTTAAAAATAATAATAAAATACTTTAAAATACCAAAAAAATTTATTTTAAATATTATCGAAAGTTCATGATCATTACAATCGTGCATCCAAATCCTCACGGTACCTATCCCACAAATGTCACAAGATTGAACATTTCCCATGACAACAATATCCCCATCGAGTCTCTCAAATAATGAAAACCAATCTCGCCTAGGAGTTACATGATAAGTTGCGTCAGAATCAAACATCCAATCTGATGTATCCAAGTGGTTCACCTTCGGAGTAATCAATAGAGAAAAGCTCGAATTATCAGAATCATCGTCTTTCATAACATTCACCTTATTGGCCTTTGGGTCCTTCTTCTTGTTGTTCTCCTTCTCCTTGATCTTTAGACAGTCTCTCTTCCAATGTCCCTGCTCCTTACAGATACACATTGGTTCTTTCCTAGCTGGTGATGGCCTATTGACTTTGACCTGCCTCTATTGCCACTTCTCGAATATGGGTTTCTTCCCCTCGTAGACAAGCCTCTCCTGAAGTACTAGCGCGGGAAGTCTCCTTATCATTCCTCCTCAAATCATAATTCGTTAAAGCGTTAGTTACTTCACTATAAGTGATAGAAGATCTCCCGTTCAACAATGTAAGCACAAATGTATCATACTCCTCATCTGGTAAGGAGCCTAAAAGAATAATAGTCTTATACTCATCTGATATCTTCTCATCCACATTGGCCAAGTCTGACAACAACTTAGTATAGTTGTTCACATGAACTCCTAGTGAGGTGCCCCTGGACATCTGAAATCTGAATAACCTACGTAGCAAGTACAATCTGTTCTCAACACTTTTCGTAAGGTACTTGTTATTGAGAATTTTTCATATCTTCATTGCAGACGTTACCCCAATCATATCATATTTCAGCTCCTATTCTAAACAAGACCTAATCACGCTACAAACGTTCCTATTCATCTTTTCCTATATCGCCTCTTCATATTTTGGTGGCCTCTCATGGACCATGATGGTCTTATCCAAATTCTGAGCATTGAGCACATCCTGAATATCGCTCATCCACAAACCAAAATTAATCTTGCCGTCATACTTCACCATACTAATCTTAGTGTTCTGAACCCCAACTTAAACTGTACCTACCATCTTGCTGCTTTCACTAACTTCTTCACTCATAATCACAAACTCTAAATTACAAAGAAAAATTCAAACTTTGAAAGGATTGAGGAATTACCTAACTGAACCCTAGATTGGATTCCAAATAGAACTTCTAACCACACGAGAAAAGCGAGATCTTCAATGGCAACTCCAAACCCTATCTCCACCGAAGCCTAGAACTCCAAGAACCAAGCTTCCAAACTGAATCTTCCTCCACCTAATCCAAAACCCTAGATCTCAAATCTGAGCTCTGATACCAATTGTTACGTGCCTATGCGGAAGCGTGCTTGCACACCAAACGAATCTGTGATCACGGGAGAAGAGAACCAACCATGCACGAGCACAATTCAATCTAAATACGACAAATCAAACCAAATACGGAGATATACGTGGTTCGGCAATTTGCTTATGTCTATGGGGAGAGGATGGGGGATTCCACTAAATCAAGGAGAATACAAAGGGGTTACAAACTCATAAAATCACTCACACAACCCCTAAACCAAATCTCTCAACTTGCTCACAAGTTCTCCCTCTCCATATGCTCAATATAGTCTAAAATCTTTGATAGAAACCCTAGAAAAAAACGTGTTTGATTATATACAAAAACACAAACCCAATGCAAACAGGCAACCAAAGTTCAAGCCCAGCCCGACTCACGGTCGACCCAGAGCCACATGCGATCGATCGGATCCAACGGTAGAAACTCAATATCACTACAGGGTTTGGCTGGTCAACCGCTGTGCCACTCGCGGTCGACCGCGAAAAGTCCAGAGACTTTTCTAGTCGTGTATGTTTGCGGTCGACCGCCATGCCACTCGAGGTCGATCGCTGGAAGTCCAAAACTATTTTCTGTTAATTTTTCTGTATTCTCTTCAACGAGCCCCTCATGCACTTGCACGTGGTGTAACTTTTTATTTTTACAATTGTTGATGTAGCAAGAACTTGTTAGCGTTGTTGACCTTCTTGTTTTGATGATGATTTACAAACAATTTACTTCTAATGTTGTTTGTCTAGTGTTTGTGTTTTTGTATCAATTGTAGACAAACACCATGTTGGAGGATGAATGGAATCGAGCCTTTACGATCATATCCAATGGAGGTTGGCAGAAATTGTGGAGTGAAGCCAATGTAATTCAAGTTAAAGATTCAAGTTTAAGCTTCATCCGCAAGTGTACCAAGATAGAGCTTCGTTGAAGATCACAAGCTTGGGTATAATTAGTTTAGGAGTTTATATTATGTGCGTTAGTACTTTAAGCTCAATCATATACACACATACACGTTTTGGTTTTATATATATATATAGTTATATATATACATATATGTTTTGGTTTGATAGTTTTCAAGTTTTAATATGAAACAATTGAATATAATTAGAAAACATATTTTTATTTCATACTTACATGCATATATATGATTTCATCAATATTAATTTTATTTAATTCAATGAAATCATATTTACTTTTGAAATGTTTGCAAAATATGCAACTTTATGAAAATATTGTATTCTTAGTTTTTGGACTTAACAATAATCATATACATCTTTTATTAAGTCTGCAAAATCATCTTGTAATGTTTCAAAACATGGTTAAGCTAAAATGTCAAAACTCATGTGTTTACATTTTCGTGTTTTGGACCTCCTTGAAAAATGATGATATTTTACATTTGGGAAGTCCTTTTTGAAAACCAGTTTCTGTAGCATATTTATTATCATATCTACAATCATTTTCCAAAGTTTTACATTTTTCTGAATTTATTTGATATTTTTAAACCCTGTTTTATGTTGACATGTAATGTTTAAAACAGGCTGTGTGCATGTCATGAGTCAACTCATGAACAGTGTTGAGTCGACTCATAAACTGTTGTGTAGTTTACATTTTAGTTTTGACGAGTCGACTCATAACATCATAAGTCGACCCATCAGGTTGAGTCGACTCATGCCTGTCATAAGTCGACTCATGAAGTGTGCTGAAAAACTAGTTTTGTTTCTGCTGAGTCGACCCATGAATTCATGAGTCGACCCATGCATGATGAGTCGACTCATGAATTTTATGAGTCGACCCATAAGTTGTTTTTAGCTTGTAATGGCTAGTTATGAGTCGACTCATGAACAGTAACGAGTCGACCCATAACACTGTAACGGCTATATTTGTACAGAATCA
>NC_033795.1:20253543-20266347 GCF_001876935.1 Asparagus officinalis
ATCAGTTAGAATTTATTTGGAGTTTGTTAGCAGCTCGGGTTATGGTACCGCGAGTCTGCCATCGTACAGCAGTTTGAGCTGTTTCTGGTGATCAGATAGGCCTCAGGATGACGCCATCGATCTTAGAATGTGGTTTTTGTGCTTCGAGCTCAGTTTGGTTTGATTTGTACTTCGTTTGCAGTTTCAGTTCCGGAGGCGCGAGCTAAATTAAACCTATAGTTTTTTATTTTTAATATTTTATCTGTAACTCGGATGGATGCGCGGTCAGCACCGTCATTCTCAAAAGATCAAGACCGTGCCAGGGGTAAATCGATAATTTATTCCGGTACCGGAGAAAATTAGCTGAATTTCGAGCTGATAAAATACCCAGATATATAATTATGTTTATCTGCTTTAACTTAAGTTGTCATCCATTATGGAAAATTGACTTGGTCAACTTTTAACATGAACCATTGGATAAGGGTTAGAGTGATGTGGATTTAATCTAAGCCCTTGATTCCCATTTTTAAGAGAGAGAAAGAGAGGGGATAACTTTGTCATGGAGGTTCTCTCTCCTCCATAACCATCTTCTTCCTCCTCTCTCAAGCTCAGGTGAACACAGCCATGGTAGGCCGAAAATTCTTTGGAGGAAATTGGAGAAACTTCGTGAACGAAAAAGCTTGGCTGCGAGTAGATCTACATCTTTCGTGAAGAACAATCTGCTAGTTTTCATTTTTCGGTGATCGAATCATCATTAAGGCAAGTTCATCTCCTCTAAATCTCACCCTCCTTTGGTGTGTTGTATTTGATTATATTATTAAGTGGAATTCATGGTCAAATACTCATATCTTGCCTAATCAAACTATAAAGGAGGGACTTATGATTTTTTTTAGGAAATCAAGAACAAATCTAGTTGTAAATCATGATATTCTTGGGATATGGTTGATATGATATGGATTGCAGAAAATTATAGTACATGTATGATGTTTAACTAGAGATTCGAAATAATAAATAAACTCCAAATTAAACCAAACTAGCTCCAAATAAAAGCTGTGTGAGTCTAGTTTCTAAAACAGGAAACCATTCTTAAATTTAGTTTGTATAGAGAAAGTTATACTCAATTTACTAAGGACATGTTCTATAAAAAAACTGCAGCATATTGTAGGCGTCTAAAAATGCCTATAGGTTCCCGCACGTAGCTCGAGACAAAGAGAAGACGATGAACGTCATAATCCGAGTCAAGAAGGATTATCCGAGTCAAGAAGAGAAGACAAATTTCAGAGGAGGCTAGCTGATCTCGGCGAACATCATCATCCGAGTCAAGAAGGATCATCTGAGAGATCTGAAGCCCCATCCCCCCATTCCTTGAGATTAGGCTTGGTCTTAATCTCGAGAAGAGTACTGATTTCGCTTGGTCGCTATCAGTACTTTAGCGAATACTTCCTTAGTGAAGTAGGAGCTCTGATTAATCATTCTGTCAATAGGATCTGATCCGTAGGTGGTCCACGGATATCAACATCCTCAGCACAGGCAAAGATCCCACGCAAACAGAGACTAATAAATAGGATCCGTGTGTTATTTGAAAGAGATTGTAATTAGTTATTTCCATTGTATAAAAGTCTTATAAAAAGACCTACTTTTTGTTGAGTTTATTATAACGCCTGAAGTTGTAATAGATTCAATCACAATGAAGAAAATAATTTCTGACCCAAACACGCTGGCGACCATAGTGGGAGATAACAGCTTCTCTACAGAGGCTGTCGTGATGCAACCTCGGATCCGGATCCCGATTGAAGAAGAGGTCGAGTACAAGTTCGACCAACAGAAGTTCGAGGAGTATCTGTCATCCTCCTCCACTCTCAAGCGCAGGAAGATCAACACCCCTATTGCTGCGGTAGCTACACCTTGCAACGCCCCTCCAGCCTCCAACGAGGCCGGATCTGCAGATCTGTATTCCTCCTTAATCAAGGAGTTGAGTACTAAAGGCATGCCAATCCTATCGAATAGGGCACGTCAAAGGCAACGTCAACACCTCGTACGCCAACTCGCTAAGGCTTTGGAGCCAGTGGACGAGATCTGTTATAGGGCAGATCTGAAATTCAGGGAATACCAAGCGCCCCAACAGTGAGCAAATTGCCCCTTCTCCAAACCAGCAACAAACGAATGGATCTAAGTCAAAAGGACCCGTTCAACCCTTGAAGAGCGCATCCAAAAGCGCCGTGCACTCCTTGTACATGCACGGATTCTTGTGCAGAAGGCCCGAGAGTTTCAGAAACAAGAGTTGTCCAAGGAACCAGCAAAACCGCGTCAAGTCTGAAGGCCGAAGCTCAAAACAGCGACCAAAACACCAAAAGAACAAGAGTCATGCCCAGGTGGTGGGTCACTACGAGGTGACTCGGCCGGTGGCGGGTCACCCCAAGCTGACTCGTGTCTGGGTCGAGCCAAGAGGTATTCTGCGCCTATTTTTTCGACTCCGATGAATTTCGCTCCTGTTCCGACTGATCCCGTACCTTCGGTGAAGTCCCACGGCAACACGGACTTGTCCCGATTCAAAATGACGATGGCGGAATGCCTAGGTCCTTTGCACGAGGATCAAAGCAGAGTTCCAATCAAAGATCGCTTAGGCACGGTGAATGAACCCCGAGCAACTCATCGAGCTGGGGGTCGCACTCGCCCTTGCAACAAGTCTGAGCCTTCTCGTAATGGGAAAACCCCTATAACCGACCGCCTCAGACTACGTGTCGAAGTCCAAGATCCCGTTGAGGTCCCACGCTTACGAAGGCGTAGCTCAAAACATGCGACTCTTGAGAGCGCTTACAAGACGTCGAATCCCCAGAAGGAAATGTTTTCGTCTGACGGGAACGACGTTATGCCTGGGAAGTCATGCCAACACACGATAGGTTGCTCCGGTAATTATGCCGATGAGTTGTACTATCGGGATAGGGGTATGAACAGATCTCGAAAGAGAGATACCCGAGAGACGAATTCTCATTGTCCGTGTGCCAAACTTATCAGGGTAGTATTATCAATGTGTAGCTATCTCAAGACTGCTCCACAGAGGGTCTCAGTATTCGAGAAGATCTTCAACGGAACGGCTAAGTCCAAGCCAAAGCGTTTCCGTAAGAAACGATCGTCCGTTCAAGGTGACAAACTTTCAGAAGTCATAATTAATATGGCTGATAAGGGAAAGTTGACCTGACCTTCTGGTTCTGACCCCTCATATCGCATCATCTAACCTGGTTACGATCGGGAACAATTAGACAAAGGGACTATCGGATGATGAATAGAGGACTATCCTCGGAGGATAAAACATCAGATGCTAACTCTGCAGTCGCTTCTGACAATACGGTATCCAGCCCAGGACAATCACGTGAGGTATTTATGATCAACACTGAGCAAATGGCCAAAATCCTCGAAAATGCTCTGGCCAAGCAGAGAGAGAATTTTAAATTTGAAATGGAAATTGCTATGCAGCAAATGAGGGAAATGCATGACCAACAGATTGAGCTTTATCTAATCAGATTGGTAAATCTAGTCATCACAACAATGCCTACCGGGCAAGTGGCGATTCAGACATGGACGAACACTTCAATGCTGATAACCCTCCCATTGACCAAAACGCTGAGGGTGGCCCCACTAAAGACAACAACGCTGGGGGTGGTCCCATCGAAGATGACAATGTCGGGGGGTGGCTACGTTGTTCCTCTCAGAAATCATCCAAAGCATGATACAGATGAGGACGAAAAGATGAAAGACCTTGAGAGCAAAATCAACGCTCTGATGTCTGCTCAATAAGTGAAGAAGACCGATATTCCGTGTTCTTATCCAAGAGAGTGGGAATCGATCCCGTATCCGGCTAAGTTCAACCTGATCAACTTCATGCTGTTCGACGGGAAGGGTTCACCTACTCAGCATCTAATTTACTTCAAGTCCCACTTAGGAGTGATCTCCGGGCATGAACCCCTGATGGCCTGATCATTCGTCGGCACCCTTCAAGGAGCTGGCTTTGATTGGTACCGCCGTCTCTAGCTTGGAAGCATCAACAGCTGGGACGATATGTAAAGCTTATTCCTCAGTAATTTTTTTGATGATGACACCGATGTATCAATCAGGACGCTCTTTGAGGAGAAATAGGAAGATGAAGAAATAGTCGACGACTTCATCAAGCGCTTCCGGAATAAGGCTACGAATTGTCGAGATCTGGTTATAGAGGATTTCATCCTCCAAACCTGTCATAACAACCTATCCATTGATATTTTAAAAGTTATGGGAGTAGCACCGTCCAACACCTGGAAAAAGTTGAAGGTACGTAAAGAGCAGGCCGAACGCTTCCTCAGAAGGAAGAAAGCCGAGAGAAGCCAACCTACAGCTAACCCTCCGAACTCAAGCTTCGTCTCCCGTGGTAAGGGAAAGGTACTTGCAGCAGTTATTGATATTAATCAGACGTCACAATAACAACCCCGAAGACAGCGAAATACTTCAGATCCGAAACTCCAAAAGAGTACTCCTTCAAGGACGAAGACGTTATGGCTATTTTCGAATCTCTCCTTAAAAACAACAAGATCAAGCTCCCACTTATCGCAAATCAGAAGGAAGCTGATAATACTTCGGATCTAAAGTACTGTGCGTACCATAGGAGGATCTTTCATCCCACCAAGGCTTGCTTCGCTCTCAAAAATAGCATCCAAACCTTGGTTGAAGCTGGCGTCATAACGCTAACTTAAGCCGAATGAACACTCCAAAGAGTATACGAGTATAAACTACTTCTCCATATACTCCAACAGGGCACACAAGTATAAACTGTTTCCACTGACTCTGAAGAGTATACGAGTATAAACTGCTTCTCAATCCTTTGATGAGTATAAGAGGTTAAACTACTTCTCCGTGATCCTCCAATAGGTGCATGAGGTTAAACTGGTCTCTACATACTCCAATAGGTATATGAGTCTAAATTGTTTCCTACCCTTGACAGAAAGTTCCTAGAGAACTTTTTTTAAGGATAACCCGATCATGCAGCTGAGTTCAATGTTAGACCTAGTTTCGCAAAGAAACTGGGGGTGGATAACCCATGTAACGGGAAGTTCCTGGAGAGTGCCATGCCTGGTATTCTTAAGGATAACACAGTCATTACAAAAGTGATAAACAAGAAATCTCTGCTTAGACTCTGAATGTCCTCAAGGTTGAAACGTATCTCACTGTCGAGATCAAATTCACCAACTCTCGTGAATACTTTTACCGAGACGAGATTCAGTCACTTTGATAGATCAATCTTTCCTCACAAAATTCCCACTGGTGTTTGATGATTCACAATCTTCCACCATAAAATCCCTCACTGATTAAATTAATTGACAATGGGTCTACTAAAATTCATTCTGGTTTAATCCACTCAAACTCTCATTGTGTATGTGCACTCAACACTCCTATTATTAGAGTCCAGATATAATGCTTGGAATTTTAGTCTGCTAATCTTTGATAATTGTCAAACCCCTTTGTGTTAAGACCTTATCATTTGACACCAAGAAACCCTACTGAGTGATTTGTACAAGTCAATACTCCCACTTTGATTTGTACTCCCACTCTTACTTGGTCAAACCTTAAACAGTTAGGACCACAACCAAAATCCCATCTCGATTCTTTCCATGAACGAGAGGTCCACAAATTGTACGATCAAATCTTTAAACAGTTAGGATCGTCTCAAACCCTCATTTGGTCAAACCTTCCTACAGTTAGGGCCAAAGCCAAAATACCCTATCGATTCCTTCCATGAATGAGAGGTCCACTTTTAAATCGAGTGATCAAACCTTCCTACAGTTAGGATCCCCTCAAACTCCTACTTGGTCAAACCTTCCTACAGTTAGGGTCAAAACCACAATTCACTCTCGATAAACGAGAAATTCACCTTTAGTTCGCAAACCTTCCTACAGTTAGGGTCAAAACCACAATTCACTCTCGATAAACGAGAAATTCACCTTTAGTTCGGTAATCAAACCTTCTGTCAAAACCACAATTCACTCTCGATAAACGAGAAATTCACCTTTAGTTCGGTAATCAAACCTTCTGACAATTAGGATTATTCGAATCTTTTTTATTCTCGAAGTGGAGATCCCACTCTTAGTTTTACTCTTCAGATTCTCGAAGTGGAGATCCCACTTTGAGTTTCCTTTGCGACTGGAAATAGAATATAAAATTCTTCCTTTCCAGTATCAGGTTCGTCTTTGCCCCAAGAGAAGACACCGCTTTTTCAACTCTCAAAATTCATGCCTTACACGCGTGGGGAATTTTATCTCGAATCCTGAGTATGGATAAGTCAACGTCTAATAAGCGTTACCGGTTTAGTCTTTCGCCGAGTAAAAAAAACACTAGAATCCAAGTTTGGAGACTTTTATCCCGAAGCTTAAGTAGGGATAAGTCAGCGCCTAAAACACGTTGCCGGTTAGTCTTTGACCGTAAGAAGGAAAAAAGCCCACATATTCAACATTGTGTCAGGTTGTTATTAATAACACCATAATCCGTGCCTTACACACACGGGGAATTTTATCCCAAAGCCTAAGTAGGGATAAGTCAACACCTAACACGCGTTGCCGGTTTAGTCTTTCATCGATTGAAAAAAACAATTTTATCTCGAATCCTAAGAAGGGATAAGTCAGTGCATAATACGTATTGCCGGTTTAGTCTTTCGCCGAGAGAAAAAGACACCAGAATTCAAGTCTGGAGGAACTTATCTCGATCCCTGAATAGAGATAAGTCGGCATCTGATACATGCCGCCAGGTAGCTTATTCCCGTAACAATGGTAAAGTCTACGTATTCAACATCATAGCACTAAGAGAGTTAACTCTCTTAGCACAACATTACATGCGGAACGAACTTAAACAATCTACATGCAAGTTCAATTCAAACGATTATCGGTAAAGGCGTGTCAAATCCGTTGATGGTTGAGAATTTACCAAAAATCCTAAGTCTACGTCTAACACACGTTGCCGGCTAGTCTATTCCTGTGAAAAAGACGAAGTCTACGTATTCAACATCGTAGCACTAAAAGAGTTAACTCTTTTAGTACAACGTTACATGTAGAACGGACTTAAACAATCTGCATGCTAGCCCGACTCAAACTGTAATCGGTAAAGTCTCATCAAACCCGTTGATGGCTGAGGGTTTGTCAAAAATCCTATAAATGTGAGAGTCATTGATGCACCAACCCCATTAGTTGGTCTCGTGACTTGAGGATCCGATAACTTTAGGATAAGATCTATACATGTAGATGAATCATCTTTAACAGTTGGTCCTGCAACCCTAACATTTGGGACCGCTACGTTCCAATGCCTTAAGAGCTTAAACCGTGTAGACTCCAACAAACGTACGAGTATAAATTGTGTTAACGCCGGTCAACATATTACAACAAGGGTTAATGCTGGTCAATGTGTTACAGTGAAGGTCAATGTCGGTCAACACATCGATAATTTCACCAAAATAAGGCCAAGGGAAAAAAATCCAAGCCAAGGGATGATTTCAGGGAGTTCAATCGTGTTTCAGATACCAACTCTCGACGAAGACAATCAGTTCAATGTCAACTTAATGACACGAGCTAAATTCAGAAACGTACACACCAACTTCAGTTTAATATTTCGACAACGGTCAGACGATAAACGCAGCACCGGAATAATTTTATCTATTCAACAAAATACTGAGTAGACTGAAAGCTGAAGAAATCAAATGATTAAAGATTGGGCGCATATCCAAAGTATTTCAGACTCCCCTATAAAAGAATAAGGCTGAAACACTTTGGAGGAGGTATCTGTAGGCGTTTAAAAATACCTATAGGTTCCCGCACGTAGTTTAAGACGAAGAGAAGATGATGAACATCATCATCCGAGTCAAGAAGGATTATCCGAGTGGCCGTCGCGCTTGTCGGTCAGCTCGAGCGCATGAAGCAAGTTAATAAAGCGTACAAGTCAACAAGAGAACCAAATATACAAAACGATAAGAAATACAAGTCCGAGAAAGTCAAGAAACACCAAAAAGTGAAGAGAAAGCCTCGGAACCCGTGTGGGGCGCGGGTTGCCACTTGGTGACCCACGCACACGCGGGTCACCAAGAGGTGACCCGTGCCCACGCGGGTCACCGTGGCCTACCGCGTAGTTCCGAGCCTCAAACACGTTTTTGATGATTTTTAAGTGATTTTCACAGGATTTATCTGTTCCAAAGGTTCCCAACTGACTTGATATCATCTTTACACGTGGGTAGGCGGTTATTGATAGAAGATATGATCAAATCTCTCATTCTTATCCAAATACTACGCATCCGGAGCCCTATAAATACAAGCCTAGGGCCTCCTTTCAGAAGGGGCAAATTATTATCAAGACGAGGAGGTGTTGTCGAGTTGGAGAGCAAGAGAGCACGAATTTTAGAGGAGGCTAGCTGATCTCAGTGAAGTTCTTCTGCATAAAGAGGGGGAGTTCGAGAGATCTGAAGCCACGTCCCCCCATTCCTTGAGATTAGGCTTAGTCTTATTCTAGAGAAGAGTACGGATTTTACTTGGTCGATATCAGTACTTTAGAGAATACTTTCTTGGTGAAGTATGAGTTCTGATTAATCATTTTGTCAACTGAATCCGATCCGTAGGCGGTCCACGGATATCAACATCCCCGGCACAGGCAAAGATCCCACGCAAACAGATGACTAATAAATAGGATCTGTGTGTTATTTGAAAGAGATTGTAATTAGTTGTTTCCATTTTATAAAAGTCTTATAAAAAGACTAACTTTTTGTTGAGTTTATTGTAATGCCTGAAGTTGTAATAGATTCAATCACAATGAAGAAAACAATTTCTGACCCAAACACATATGTATAAACTTCAAATGAAAACTGGGTATAGAAGATAAACTCTAAATTAAATCAAAATAGTGCTAAATAAATTTGTATAAGTCTAGTTTCTAAAACAGTAAACCATTCTTACATTGAGTTTGTATAGAGAAAGTTATACTTAATTTACTAAGGACATATTCTGTAGAAAACTACAGCATGTGTATAAACTTCAAATAAAAACTGGGTATAGATGATAAACTCCAAATTAAACCAAACTAATGCTAAATGAAAGATGTATAAGTCTAGTTTCTAAAACAGGAAACCATTCTTAAATTGAGTTTGTATAGAGAAAGTTATACTCAATTTACTAATGACATGTTCTGCAGAAAACTACAGCACGTGTATAAACTTCAAATGAAAACTGGGTATAGAAGATAAACTCCAAATTAAATCAAACCAGTGCTAAATGCAATCTATATAAGTTTAGTTTCTAAAACAGGAAATCATTCTTATATTGAGTTTGTATAGAGAAAGTTATACTCAATTTACTAAGAACATGTTCTGTAGAAAACTGCAGCACGTGTATAAACTTTAAATGAAAACTGGGTATAGATGATAAACTCCAAATTAAACTAAACTAGTTCCAAATGAAATCTGTGTGAGTCTAGTTTCTAAAATAGAAAATCATTCTTAAATTGAGTTTATATAGAGAAAGATGTGGTCAATTTACTAACCATATGTCATGCAAAAAACTGCAGATATGCTGATTAGAAATGATTGATATATTACATGAAGGTGTATTTGAGTTTCGCTCCTTAGTTTTTAACGCACGACTTCTACGACACATATGCACATATGTGGATGGAAGTATGTTGCACGAGATTCATACATGGTGCATGTGTTTAGCTATAGAGCTCTCGTAGCTTAATTTCGATATTTGTGCGATACGTGGGAGCACGTATCGTCGGCGAATTTGATGAACTACAGGCGACTTGATCTCTTGAGAGAGAGGGTACGTAGGAAATCATATTGGTGCAATCAAATTTTTAAATGATGATTTTCTATTTCATTATGGGCATTATAAGTCTGACATATGTTGGTATGAGCTTGTCTATGATAATACGAGTATGTTGCCTGAGTTGGGCCTATTAGCCACTCAGCAGAATGTTGCCTGAGAGAAAACTATGAGAGTTACTCAGCAGATTGTTACCTGAGGTAGATCTACAAGTCACTCAGCAGATTATTACACGAGTTATGATTTTATATCACTCAGCAGATGGTTGCCTGGGTTAGGCTTATGAGCCAACAAAAATATGAGTCGAACAATGAGTTACTCTAATGGAAATTTATGTTTGGTTGTGAACCACTTAGTCACCTTTATGAGATAGGTCGTCGAAGGCCTATACTCCTTAACCTATACTGTTATGGGATGGGTTTCACGTTAGTGCTCTTTAGAAATTTATATTTCTTGAGTTGTTACAAGAAACTTGTTGAAAATTCATGATTTGTTGAGGTCGTTCACGACCATTTGGATGAACTACGAGCGGTTTGATCCCATGGGAGAGAGGGTACGTAGGCAACCAAATCGGTGCAGCCAGATTTTTATATGATGATCATCTATTGTATTATTGACATTATGAGTTTAATATATATTAATACAAGCTAGTTTATGATAACACAAGATTGTTGTCTGATATGGGCCTACGAGCCACTAAGCAGACTGTTGCTTGAGTTAGGAGTATACGTCACTCAGCAGATTGTTGCCTAGGTTAGACCTACGAGCCACCTAGCAGAAATATGAGTTGGACAGCGAACCACTCCAACGGAAATTTGTATTTAGTTGCAAACCACTTAATCATGTGCATGAGATAGGCCGTCGAATGTCGAGATAGGCCGTCGAATGCCTATGCTCATTAATCTATACCATTATAGGATTGGGTTTCATGTTAGTGCTCGCTCTCTAGGAAGTTGTTTCTTTTTAGTATTAATCTATACCATTATAGGATTGGGTTTCATGTTAGTGCTCGCTCTCTAGGAAGTTGTTTCTTTTTAGTTATGATCAAAGATATTGTCGCATGATGAGTTTTTACATGCTTTTATATTGTTGTTCTTTTAGATTTATGAGTTACTTGTTGCAAATTTATGATTGTTGAGGTCATTCGTGACTATTTTAGATGAACTACGAGCGACTTGATCCCTCGAGAGAGACGGCACGTAGGCAGCCACCTTGGTGCAGCCGGTTTATATAAAACTTCTACAAGTTTTGGTTTGAAATGTTTTTGACGACGTACAACGTCGTTGTTTTAAATCTATTTAGGTAGACCTTTGGGAGCGCAAAGAGTCACATGCTAGCTTGTAGCAGACGATCTTACTTCCAAAAGTGATCAAGACATACTGTTGAGTATATATAACTGAGTTACCTCGCTCTTGCGAGCACATGAGATTTATGTGCTGATGCTTATTATGATGTCTTTATGTTCTTGCTAAAGCGTTCTGACGTTGTTGTTATTTTTCTTTTCTTTTATTTTTCTTGAATGCTATTTTAGGAAATTCTTCCAAAGTGCAAAGAGGTGCAGGCTAGTTTGTAGTAGCAATGATTTTACTTTTATTAGTTAAGTACTCCATAGGGTTACTTTAGCTGTCTGTACTCTTGTGATCAGAGCTGGGTCGTACCCGTACAAGTTGTATCTTTTTGGAGGTAGAGAACCTCCTATGGATATGTATATTTTGATACAGTGTTAGATATTAGTAGTACTTTGGTATCTGTATAGAATCTGTTAGATTTTTGTTCTTGTTCAGAACCTCTCATATGTATGATATATGTTCACCTTTTAGTTCCGAACTGTGTTATTCCTAAATTCCAGTTTGAGAACATTACAAATCATTTTATACCTGTTGTATATCCCCATTTTTGGAAATTGTTAATGATATTAAGATCATTTGGTTAGCCTTTGGGGTGTCTTACTATTGTTGTTTGATATCTGCTAGAGTAATAGCAACAGTGACATGTTAAGCTTGCATATGCACAAAGGAGGATGTACAACATGTTCTAACATCTTTGGGGTTCACCTTGGACTGCAACCAGTGTGAAAATCAGGGGCGTTACACCTAAAGTCAAATTCAACAATATGATGGGCTAATTTTAAAATAACTTAAGAAATAGAGGACTTGATAAATCTATACAACGCCTACTAGGCAAAGTTGTGATTCTGGACTTTGTAAAGTCTAAAAAGAATCTTGTTAATCCTTTGACTAAAGGTCTATCCGGGAGTGTGGTTCTGGATTCATCGAGGGAGAAGGGGTTAAGCCCATAAGTGAAGTCACTGACAGTGGTAACCCAACCCTTATTTGGAGACATAGTCCCAATGTTGGTTCAGTATGGTAGAAACAAGCTGGACTAGTGACACTCATGTGGAGCATCGACCCAGATATATTCATATATCATTATGTAGCATGTGCTACTATCCCTTCTCTATGATGACGATGCTCTTATGATACAACTGGTTAGGCTGAGTTTTACTCTTAATAAGTCCACCCTTCTCTATGATGACGATGCTCTTATGATACAACTGGTTAGGCTGAGTTTTACTCTTAATAAGTCCAACGCGTGTATTGCGGAGGGTATTAAATATCCAGTTGTAGTACCCTTTGAGGACTTACCTACGTGAGAGGAACCGTGATGGCCGCGGTTAGGGGGGGCTGGGCTAACCCCTAGAAACTCTCATGAGTCGGTTTATTGTGAGCATGGCCTTTAACGCTCAACCCGCTTTGCTCAATAGATGAAGACGTATTGTGTGTGTTTTTATCAATACCTGATTTAAGGGGCTTAATTCAAGGCCTAGTCGATTATGTCCCTCAGGTGGCGATGAACTCACTAAGGAAAGGTTCAAAGCCGAAAGCTATCTCTCCCGAATTCTTGATACGAAAGGTTGCCCAACCTAAATTTGTTTTGTGATTTATTGATTTATCTATTGATTTTGAGTTTTCAGTCAACATTGCCTTTTGGGGGGGGACTGTTGGAT
>NC_033795.1:20266357-20290102 GCF_001876935.1 Asparagus officinalis
TTGAAAATTTTATTGAGCAAAGACAATTTTGCCTTCATGAATAGTAATAAATTTTATAATCAAAACATATTTTAATTAGCAATTAAAAATGAGCGTAACATCTATACATTATGAGGAACGTTACAGAAATTTATGGCGAACGTTACCGTATTAATTGCAGGTTTTTGTAACGGCTCTTTCCAACCCCTATATAAATAGCCGTATGTTGAGCTCAAAAGATATATAAAAAAAAGCTTTCTCCTCTCCTCTGGTTTCAAAGAAATTGTTTTTCCCTCTCAAATTTTTGTTATTATTTTTATGGGCAATCTTATTCATCAGAGCTGAAGCTCTTGTTAGACCCTAGAGGGGGGGGTGATTAGGGTCTTATGCTAATCTAATCCCAATTAATAGCAATTAAAATTATGTTGATCAAAATGTTCTTACAAGAGATAGATATGAACAATAAGAACAATAAGAATAATAAGAATATGCACAAATAAAATGTGAGACAAGCAAAACACAAACACACGATATGTTTACGAGGTTCGGTCCCCACGACCTACGTCCCCGCTCCTCACCTCGAGGAGATATCCACTATCACAATCCGGTTTGGAAGCCGGAACTTCTACACACTCGGTTTACAAGTTCACCGAAAACTCTCACACTACACAGTCACTCAATAATCACACTTTACACACTAAGTGTAGGAATCTAGCCCGTGTCCTCCTCCTCAAGTGCTCGATTACAACCTCTCCCTAGGTTCGTCAATCGACGCCACTCCTATTGGATTTGACCCCGTCTCTCTCTCCTCACACTTCTCTCGGTGTACAAGTGTATTACAAGTGATTCTCACAAATAAAGGTTAAATACAATGATTTGTTCTCAATTTAACAAGTGAGAACACAATGAAGCTCACACTCACTAAATCCCACACCACAACCCACAATATAATATGAGAATATAAAGCTCAATAAGTGTGTGTGATAATAGTGAATGAAATACAATAAATATAACTCAATGAATATAGCTTAATCAATTGAAAGTGAAATAACAAGCTATATAAGAATGGGTTTAGAAAACTTCTCAATGAATAAGAAGAGCTGAGGAAATGATGATCTCAATAAGATTTGAAAGCCTCTTCTTGTTGTAGAAAACTTCTCTTGAAAACTGATTAACGAAACCAACTCTTAAACAGCTCTTAAACGAGATTAACAACTTGTTAAATAGCAAACTTGGATTTCTTAATTAAAATAGAGGAAGAGCAGCAATGGGGTATATATAGCACCCCATTGCAACAGCTAAAAATAAGAAAAAGACCAAAAAACCATTTTGAAAAAACTAGCCGTTAGGCTCATTTGTCAATGCGTCGGTCGACCGGTACGGTCGACCGATTAGTTCAAAAACCCTGAGAAAACATATCTTGAAGCTGGCGGTCGACCGACGTGAAATTCGGTCGACCGAATGGATATTTCGGTCGACCGACGGAAATTCCGGTCGACCGGAAAATACTCAAAGAAATTCTCAGAAAACAGACTACCGTCGGTCGACCGTATCGGTCGACCGAAATCTGATATGTGAAAAATGACAGGTTTTGGGTCAGTTTTGAGAATTCGTTAAAAATATCAATTCATATCCAAAAATAGTGAAACTTTGGGGAAAGTTTATAAATGATGAAATGAACATGTTTGAAAAGGAATTTTTGGAAAAACGAATTTCGTTTGTGAAAACTACCTGTTTTTGAAAAATGATTAGAAAACCTGTATTTTTATGAAAGTGAAAGTTTGATATAGGACTTGTAAATATTCATATATATATTGTGCATATATTATATGTATATAATAAAGTATGAGAGAGCTGTAAACAAGAGATAAAGATATTTTAACAACGTTTAAAGAAAAATCATCTATATGATAGAAAATGTCAAAGATCGTGTTAAGTGTATATATATTGAGCTTAGATATAATCATACTATATATGTAAGAAAACTGATCATATACCTAAGAAAACCCACGCAGATGAACTTGAATCTTTAACGCTGTGTTGAAATACCTGAAAAGAGAACATAAACACAAAACACTAGAAAACTTATTAGTAATAAATTGTTTGTCAAATCATCATCAAAACTATAGGGTCAACAATCTCCCCCTTTTTGATGATGGCAAACAATTTATACATGAATGTAAAGTATACACTGATAATCCACATATAACCCAAAACAAGAATAAATCATACATGACCATATATATAAAACACACATGATCATATATAACAGAATTAATTTGTAAGCTATATATGTGGTAGTTTTCTCCCCCTTTGACAACATCAAAAAGAGGGAAAAATGAAAGATAGGAGCAATGCTCCCCCTGCATATAAGCATAGATAATAGAAGTAAAGAAATTTATGTCAAAAACTCCCCCTGTCAAATAGACTAGATGACATCAATAGAGTATATATACAGGAGCTAAACTGACAACTATTCAACAAACATGTGTATCAATGATACACGTAATTCAAATTCTGTTAGCAAAACATGACTATTTCTTAATCATGTATAGATCATAAAAAAGAAACTAGCATAGGTAATTATAAATCATCATCTAAGCAGCATAGATGTGCATAAATATACCAAAACCTTAAACAATACAAAAACTCATGATAAGCAACTTATTTACCACACATCAAGTCATGAATGTGCATTGATTCATACAAGAATTAAACTAAACACAATAAGCCACAAAATATCATATAAGCATTAGAATCACTATAGTTTTGCATAAAACATAGATTCGTTCACAAGATAGCAAATCCTACATAAGAAGTCACACAAAACCATACATAATTTGTTCCACAAAGCATCATAGAGTTATTACACTCAAAATAAAACATAGTTATCAAGTTTTACAACCCAGAAGAAAGCAAATAAAGCATCACATGACGAAGCTCAAATCAGTCATCACCTCCACCAACATCATCACTACTATCACCACTACCATCATTATCACGATCACCATCACCATCACCATCACCACCACCACCTGATCCGCTAGCAGAATCTTCACTATCAGACTCAGAATTAGAAGGGATCCCGAGAGACTGACGCTGGTATGAAAGAATAGTCCTAACATCCTTCTGAATAGATGTGACACGAGTCTCAAGGCGATCAAGACGATCACAAATCTCAGAAGTGGAAGAAGAGGAAGAGGTCGAGGCTCTGGAACGGGAGTGAGAAGATTCAACCTTAGGTTCGTTAGTGAGGTCAACATTGAAATGTTGAAAAATGATAGTAAGAAATGAACCAAAGGGTAGAAACTTGGAATGTTTAGATGCCATGTTCTTGACAAAGATAGTAGCCCAATCAATTTGAATTTTAGCAAATATGGCATAAATAGCATTAATTTTATCAGAGGCGAAATGATCAAAGCTGCCAGTCTTAGGAATCAAATTTTGGGCAACAATTCTGGCAATTAGTTTGGCAATTGGGTTAAGAGAAATGTTGTTCATAGGATATGAGCATCCAGGTGCAAACATTAGATGATTGACTGCAGGATCATTAAGCTCAATAGACCTGAGTTCAACGTCACTTGTTGGGATTTGAAGAATCCCCGCAAGTTCGTTGGCAGTAAAAGCTATTGCCACATTTTTAACAGAAGAGGAAATGGTCAAGCTGCGAGGAAATGGTCAAGCTACCATCAGCAGAGGATGATGTGGACATATTAGCATAGAACAGATAAACTAAGAAAGGATAATAAGGAACTTTCAGACTTTCATCAAACAATTTATCCAACCCAACATCATGAAGAATAGACTGAGTTTTATAGATGGCCAGTTCAGGATACTTGATATACCTAGTTGGGAGAATTTTTAGTTTACACAGTTCTCTATATTTCCTAACAAGAGATTTAAATAACAGATAATCCTCATAATGTGAGGCTTTTACAGATGAGGAACTGGATTCGGGTTTAGACCTCTTTTTAGGGGGCTTGGGAGGCATGATAAGTTAGGGCTTAGATAAGATAGAGGAAATTTATCAATATCCTGTAAATACAAACAAAAAATTAACAAATTTCCCTAAAATATAAACCCTAGAAAAGAAGAGCAAGTACTAGAGTAATGAAATGGAATTAAGTGGACAAGTGGGAGATTATTACCTAGCAAGCACTTGGTAGAAAACGACTGATGCCAAAACCAAAAACGGGCGACCGAAAACTGAAACCCTAGATGCGATTTCAGAATGGGAGGAAGAAGAATGATCGGGTGTTTTGAGAGGGGAACCAGCGGTGGAGATTGAGTGGATGGTAGATCAAGGGTAATGAAGAGTTCGGGTCTAAACAAATACCCAAAATAAAACCGAAACCCATAATCGAAAAAGCTCGCTGCAGTAGAAATTCAATTTCGGTCGACCGACACGGTCGACCGGAATGCTTACAGATAACCGTCGGTCGACCGGGTCGGTCGACCGAAAAAGGTAAGATTGCAAAAATAAGGAAAAATAGTTTTTGAGATATTTTTCACTGTAAACCCTTTTGGAAACATGTTTTATAAAATACTAAAGGTCTTATATGTTATATATAAGTAGTTTTGTCTATTAAAAACATGTAAATATTTTATTTGACATAAAGGATATAATTTATCATTCAACGCCAAAAAGAAAATTTTCAAAACAAAAAACAAAACAAAAATAAATCATTAAAAGAATACTATATAAGTCCTTTTGGTACCCAAATCATTTTGGTACCACTAGAACATGGGACATGACCCCTATCATTTAAATCCAAGGCCCTAGGGTTATGAACCCGTTTGAGCGTATTTTGTGCACCAATACGATCAAAGCAAAAATTGTAAACGTGACCCATACGATTGCAATTTGTGCAATGTAGAGGTTTAAATGGTTTACGTTGACCGAAATAGAATGCACGTGGTTCATTTGCAAAAATAGATTTTCCTTTGTAATTATTTTGCAAACGATAATTTCTTTTCAAATCGTAACAAAACATGGCCAAGTGACCAACACGACCACAATAATCACATTTGTACACATAAGCATGTTTATGATTTACACTATGTGTGTGTACATGAGTATGTGATGATGAAGCTTGATGGGATGCACAATCATGTGTAGGCTTGTCAATTTTTGGTGCATTATGACAAAATTGAGCTAAATGGCCTTTAAGACCGCAAATAGAACATTTGTGAATTTTGTCATACATATGTGCATAGTGAATAGGTTTCTTGGAAGAATTAACATTAACCTTTGCACATAAGTCCATAAGCTTTTTATTATTAGCAATACAAGTATTTAGTGTTGAATCTAAGGTAGATATTCTTTTTCTCATTTGATTCAACTCATCATTGTGCATACAAGTATTGCTACTAGAAGTAGGATAAACAAGATTACTCATCATAGATTTTAACTTATCTACTTCTAACATAGCATCACGTTTTTCATGAAGCAAACTAACATTTTCAATTTTCAAATTTTCATTGCATTCTTTAAGAATTATATTTTCATTTGCAATAAAATTAAACTTAGTAGCTAGTGTTTCATGAATAGATTTTATATTAACATACTTACTTTTTACATCAATATAGCTATTGTGTAATTTTTCAAACTCAAGAGCAAGTTCATCAAAAGTAATAATATCATCGTTATCGCATACCTCACTAGGGTTACTACCTAGTGGTGTTGTACATGGGGATGAGGCTTCCTTAGAGCTCAAAGCGGGATTTTCCAACGCTTCTTGAATAGCCTCCAATTTTCCTTCATGTGCTTCAATAAGTTTCCATAAAGCATAAGCACTATCAAAATTAGCAAGTTTGTTAGAAAATGATGAGTGAAAAGCGCTAATCAAAAATCCTAACAAAAGCTTATTCATGTTAAACAATCTTTTGTCATTGTCACACCATTTTGATTTTTCCAAAATAGGAACAACATAAGCATCCTCAATAATTTTCCATAGATCAAATTGATTAGATTGAACGAAAAGTTTAAATCTAATACGCCATTGAGCATAGGGAAAAATATCCAAACGAGGAGCAATATTAATAGCATATCCTAAGCAAGATGAATCATTCATATCCATAGAGATGAAATGCAAGAGGCACAATAATCAAAATTAGATTAGCACTAGTAAGATAACTTGGATCTTTAACTCAAGGCGGTTAGTCCTTAAATCAAAGAGCACCAAGCTCTGATACCAATTGTTAGACCCTAGAGGGGGGGGGGTGATTAGGGTCTTATGCTAATCTAATCCCAATTAATAGCAATTAAAATTATGTTGATCAATATGTTCTTGCAAGAGATAGATATGAACAATAAGAACAATAAGAATATGCACAAATAAAATATGAGACAAGCAAAACACAAACACACGATATGTTTACGAGGTTCGGTCCCCACGACCTACGTCCCCGCTCCTCACCTCGAGGAGATATCCACTATCACAATCCGGTTTGGAAGCCGGAACTTCTACACACTCGGTTTACAAGTTCACCGAAAACTCTCACACTACACAATCACTCAACAATCACACTTTACACACTAAGTGTAGGAATCTAGCCCGTGTCCTCCTCCTCAAGTGCTCGATTACAACCTCTCCCTAGGTTCGTCAATCGACGCCACTCCTATTGGATTTGACCCCGTCTCTCTCTCCTCACACTTCTCTCGGTGTACAAGTGTATTACAAGTGATTCTCACAAATAAAAGTTAAATACAATGATTTGTTCTCAATTAACAAGTGAGAACACAATGAAGCTCACACTCACTAAATCCCACACCACAACCCACAATATAATATGAGAATATAAAGCTCAATAAGTGTGTGTGATAATAGTGAATGAAATACAATAAATATAACTCAATGAATATAGCTTAATCAATTGAAAGTGAAATAACAAGCTATATAAGAATGGGTTTAGAAAACTTCTCAATGAATAAGAAGAGCTGAGGAAATGATGATCTCAATAAGATTTGAAAGCCTCTTCTTGTTGTAGAAAAAACTTCTCTTGAAAACTGATTAACGAAACCAACTCTTAAACAGCTCTTAAACGGGATTAACAACTTGTTAAACAGCAAACTTGGATTTCTTGATTAATAGAGAAGAAGAGCAGCAATGGGGTATATATAGCACCCCATTGCAACAGCTAAAAATAAGAAAAAGACCAAAAAGCCCATTTGAAAAACTAGCCGTTAGGCTCAGTTTATCAGCTCGTCGGTCGACCGGTACGGTCGACCGATTAGTTCAAAAACCCAGAGAAAACATGTTTTGAAGCAGGCGGTCGACCGACGTGAATTTCGGTCGACCGAATGGATATTTCGGTCGACCGACGGAAATTCCGGTCGACCGGAAAATACTCAAAGAAATTCTCAGAAAACAGACTACCGTCGGTCGACCGTATCGGTCGACCGAAATCTGATATGAGCAAAAAGACAGGTTTTGGGTAAGTTTTGAGAATTCGTTAAAAATATCAATTCATATCCAAAAATAGTGAAACTTTGGGGAAAGTTTATAAATGATGAAATGAACATGTTTGAAAAGGAATTTTTGGAAAAACGAATTTCGTTTGTGAAAACTACCTGTTTTTGAAAAATAATTAGAAAACCTGTATTTTTATGAAAGTGAAAGTTTGATATAAGACTTGTAAATATTCATATATATATTGTGCATATATTATATGTACATAATAAAGTATGAGAGAGCTGTAAACAAGAGATAAAGGTATTTTAACAACGTTTAAAGAAAAATCATCTATATGATATAAAACGTCAAAAATATAATCATACTATATATGTAAGAAAACTGATCATATACCTAAGAAAACCCACGCAGATGAACTTGAATCTTTAACGCTGTGTTGAAATACCTGAAAAGAGAACATAAACACAAAACACTGGAAAAACGTATTAGTAATAAATTGTTTGTCAAATCATCATCAAAACTATAGGGTCAACAGCTCTGTACTCTTGCCTGAGTACAGAGACCGACCATTTCTGGGAGCTTTTACCGCTAGGGGGAGAGGATCATCTGCGTCAGGGTGATATGCGGGTCCTCAATCTTCTAGGGCAGTGATTACACGACTGCTTCCCGTCAGGCCTAATATTTTCTAACTTATATTATTTATTTCAGATTAATTGTTTATTTTATTTGGATTTATCTGCATGCTATAACCTTTAAAGTTGGTAAATTTCCAACACAATGAAGGAGAAATTAACAAGAGTAAAAGGCAACATGCGTTGATCAAATATTATGGCTCTACAAGCTCAAGCTCACGGTCTAATGGGGTTTAACAAATAGCCAAAATTAATTTCAAAAAAACCCAAATTTCTATAAGTCATACGAAATTACACCCAAATTATGAGGTTCCCTTTAGTTAACTCAAGTTAATCAGCCAACTAACCATCCAAATTCTGAGTTCTCCTCCATCTTCTCTTATTCTTTCGCTCTATATTTCAAATAATAGGAGAATTTGAGAAAATAGGGGCATCTGGAAACTAGAGAGATTGGAAATTTAGGGTTAGTAATTTACCCTCCATCCCTTGCCACACCATTAATTAAGGTCCACCTTAGCATTTCAAATCATTGCAATTGATTACACAGCAAGCACGTAAGGGGTTCACATAGGAATTCTCGTATGGAATAAAAGAAAAATTCTCCAATGACCTAAAATATGGGACCAACAGGGTGACATGTGAGGTGTCCCCCTCCTATTGCATAATGATGACTAGCTCATTATGCAATAGGAGGGGAACACATCATATGTCCTCCCTGTTGGTCTCATATTTTGGTCCATATATATAGCAAAGCACAGAATAAAATGCCTTAAAAGTAGCTCGAGCAACTTAAAACACTAGGGTACCGTTTGGCAAAGGGTTAAGTGAGGGGTTAAGGAGACTTAACCCATTCTTAACCTGCCAAACACAACAAATCTATATAAGGGTTAAAGTGAGTTAACCCTTCATAATTTGCCAAACATAAAAAATATAGAAGGGTTAAGTTAACCCCTCTAGAGGGGTTAAAATGAGTTAACCCCTCAAAATGAGGGGTTTACTAATACTCCTATTTAGATGCCTCAAAATGAGGGGTTTACTAATACTCCTATTTAGATGGAATAAGAGTTAACCCTTCTAATTATAAAGTAAATAGTCAAAATCATTGTTATTCCCAAACACTAAAACTGATCATATGGGCTAAAATAAAACTTATTTAACGGGTTAATAATTTAGTCCTTCGGATTATCAAATGGACTAAGTTCATTAATCATTCTCTTTAACCCCTCTTCATTAACCCTTTGCCAAACGGGGTCTATATTAATAAAGGGGGTCTAATTAGAATATCAATTTGATAACTTGGCCTATTCATATATGACTCCATATACTTTTAACACCTAGTCGCGATTAGCGTAATGCTTGATGTAACCGTATAAAAAGGTTATGACTCCATGTCACTTCCGACTAAAAGAGCCTAAACCGTCATAAAATGTATAGTGACTCGTAAGTGGAAATTATTTGAGTATCTGAGAATGATCACGCTTTGGAGTTGGTCAACAATGTTTACAGATAAAGAATGCCCATGAGTAGGTTAAATTAATCTTTCATCATGTTTGATGCTGTAGCCGAATTTGACAGAAGATACGTAACTAAGGCCTATTATTTTTATTTTTACTGATACGACCATTTATGTTTCTCTCTCTCTAATTACAAGCATAGCTATCTCAAAAACCCAACACGGCCAATATCATCTAATGCAATCTTATCTAACAAAATCTCACATGCTCTCCTGATATTTCATCTGCAAAAAAAAAAAGAGCTTTCGGTATCTCCGAACAAATTTTGCTACAAATTAAAAGCTCTCTGATTGGATGCATGTTATAATTCAGCAGATGAACAAGTTGTGAGACTTTCCTACATCTGTTATGTAGCTGAATAGATCTAGATTATTTAATCATCCGTCATTGCGCGATTATGTAGCCACTGAGTTATAGATTAATCAACAATTCAATAGATAGAGATGTGTTGCATATATGATACATTATTATTATTTCACAATGTAGAAATTTTATTACCTATTATAATAGAAATCTAGACAGAATAAATTACTCAATACCTTCAAACCAGAAGTTTTGATACAAAATGGAAGTATCACATCAGCACCGAAAACATAAAAATTCGACGAGGCCAAGTATATGCTCTTCTTGAAGAAATTAATTACAATTTTGGCACAAGACCATTGAGAGTATGACTTGCTAATTCCCTTCTCAAGATTTTTCCTGCAGGTGATCTGGGTATTGAGTTAACAAACAGAACATATCGGATTTTCTTATAAGGTGCAACCTGTAAAAAAAGAGAGAGAGAGAGAGAGAATAGGACATAGTTCTAATTAATCCACAAAACAACTTTTGCTTTTTCAGTTAGGATTAATTGAGGTTAAACTTTTAGTCCATACCGGATAACCCGTAAGCACATATTTTGTTAAGGGTTTTTTAATGAGCACCACCTTAAATATAGGTGAATTTGATACAAACCACCAAACCACCTTTATGTTTTTAATATAAACCACTATATATATGTGTTATCCTCTCAATATCACACCTTTGGGTAATTTCTGTGTTAAAAAATGAAATTACTATAATACCTCTCAGTTAGGGCTGAGCATGGTTCGGTCCAAACCAAAAAAACCGACCGAACCGATCCGAACCGACCAGAAAAAATCGATTTTATGAGTAGGGCGGTTCGGGTCGGGAACCAAAAAACCCGCCCGAACCGATCCGAACCGACCAGAAAAAATCGATTTTATGAGTAGGGCGGTTCGGGTCGGGTTGAAAACTTTTCAACCTGAACCGACCAAATATACTACAAGTCTTAGTCTGCAATTCTCAAACCCTACCCGACCCGTCCCCAACCCAAAGAGTCAAAGACTCAAACCCTAAAGGCCTAAACTAATTTCATCTCCCCCTAAAGGCCTAAACTCATTTCCTCTCCCAGCCGCCGCTCTTCATTTCCTCTCTCTCACTCAGTTCACTTCGCCTTATCTTTTCTCTATGGCGCTATTTCTCAAGCCTCACGCTTCGACCCCTCACTCCCAGATCCACTCTCTCCTAAAATCGCCACCCGATCGCTCTTCTCGATCGTCTTATGTCGCTGGGAACCCCGACCCTAGATGGAACATCCTCCAGGGAGCAGCTAGGGTTGTGGCCGTGCGCCGAATTCCATACTCTCTTCGCGGCGAGCAGGAGACAAATTAGCCCTCTCTCCAGGCTGGATTTTTCTATTTTTTTATGAATTTTGAAACTCAGGATGCTCTAAGATATAAGCATTTAGGGTTTTGTTGATCTTTTTATTTAGTTTGAGCGGAGGAGGAGGAACTTGTGGGCTATTAGGATTTAGGATCTCTTTGTCCGCACTTTTGCTGTAAGCATATATATAATAATGACCGAGATTGTGGTTGAGCTCTGTCACAATGAACAGAAATTTGATTTTTTATTTTGTACATGAGGTAGGAATATATGGACTTTGTGTCTAATGATGATGGTTGGTATTGGGGGGAGCTAAATTTGTAACTTTTTATGCAAATATTTATGTCGTGGTGTTAAATATTCCTTCCGACATCTATCTTCTTGTCCAAGCTTACATAATTACTAATATTTGTTGACATATTAGTATTATTAGGGACTTATTTGTAAGTTTTGTAGGGGCCTATATAAAGCCCAAGAGATCTCATAATGTATTAGGGTTTTCATTCACTTTATGGTATCAGAGCCGGCTGCCCCCCCTCTCCTCTTCCTAGCCGGCTTGCCCCCTTCCCGTGCTCAGTCAGCCACCGCCCCCACCCTTCGACTCGGCGAGACGACCCCCACAGACGCCTGCCCGACCAGCCGCACCGTACCCCTCCTCTGCCCGATTCCCCAGCTCGGACCCCCTCGTCGCCGTATCCCAGCTGACCCTCGAACCGCCATGACCCCTCGTAACCGCCCCACTGCGGAACCCCGCCTCTCGAACCCCCCCGCCGACCCTATGCCGAACCCCCCCCCCCAAACAGACCCCGAACCCCCTCCGCTGACCCCTCTAGCCGCTAGCCACCTCGAGCCCTCCTGCTGCGCTATGTCAGACCTAGAGTTTGGCATGGGATCCCAGCGACTCAGTCCTCGAACTGGATGACAAGAAGAGTTTATATCTCACATCGATGAGATTATATAAACTGTGTTTGGTTCTTGTTTCCTCTGAGAAAACGAGAATTTTTTTTTTGAGAATCCTACTCTTGTTCGTGGCAGCAGAGGGTGCTGCCGAAATTTTTACTGCACGCACAACAAGAGTCGGAAAGAGAAAGGTGAACAGGTAGTGGGTCTGAAGGCCTATTCGATGGAGGAGATCATCAAAGAAGTGAACCCGCGGAGGTGTCAATTTGATGAAGGCTAATGAAATTGTCGGCTGGTGAGTAGTAGCGATCAAAACCGAATCGAAGAAGTTGGAGGCTTCCGACATCGATCTGAAGCTTGATGGACGAGTACTTACCTGAGCTGGTCGCGACGGGTGAGTCATCACCCTTGCGGGCAGCGAACCTGGAGGGTTACTTGACAGGAGAGGCGACAGAACCGGAGGACTCGGAGGGAAGAGATGAGTGGAAGACCACTCATATGTTGGTGTACATCTGGCTTCTCAACTCGTTGGTCCCGACGATCGCCGCCACGGTAGATGGCATTGAGAAGGTGAAGGACGTCTGGGAGAAGTTAAGAAGGACGTATGATGGAGTGGGGAATAACCTGCGGGTATTCCAGATTAAAGGAGAGATCGACGCCACAGTCCAGGGTGAAAGGACTGTACAGGAATATGCTACAGAGTTGGAACGCCTGTGGCTGGATTATGATCATTTCTCTCCCCGGGCTAGCTGCAAGGACCCGGGATGTAAAGAGCGGGAGGCCTTTCTACAGGAGAGGACTATGGTGTTTCTCAAGGGATTGACATCAGAGTTCGCTCAGCGAATTGCATTGCTCCTAGCTCAGCCGAAGATTCCCACGCTTGAGGAGGCTGTCTCTGCTATGATCCAGGAGGAGACTCGCATTCGGCTGCAGGCGGGGACAGGTGGACTTCCTGTGGTGAAGTCAGCACTGGCAGCCTCTAGCAGCACTGGATCTAGGGGAGAGACCCGACAGTGCTATAACTGCGGTGCGGTGGGTCATCTACGGCATGCTTGCACCAAGCCATCCAAGGATGGAGATTCGGGTGGACGTGGACAGTTCGGAGGTCGTGGTCGTGGCCGTGGGGGTCGACGTGGTGGAAGAGGAGCAGGGAATCGGGCAAATCTGACAGTAGCAGAAGAAGAAGAAGCTGAGGTGGTCTTTACAGAGGAGGATCGTGCTCTCCTCACGATACTCAGGAAAAAACAGCAAGTAGCAGGGGATGGAGATTTGAGGAATGGGACTGCGGAGGCATCTACTTCGTTCTTCGTCAGAGGCAACACTGCTACCTATGCTCATCCGAACAAAGGTACTGATGACATACATGCTCTTGCTTCTATGTCTCCCGACAGATCATCAGAGTGGATAGTCGACTCCGGTGCATCTCGCCATGTGACAGGTAATGCTAGTGAGCTCTCATCATATACTCACTTAGCATCGCCTGATAGTATTCAAACAGCTGATGGTACATTTCAGCCGGTGGTTGGTAAGGGTACAGTCGATTGTACTGGTTCTGTAACTTTGTCCAATGTTTTGCATGCTCCTTCCTTTCCAGTCAATCTTTTGTCCATTAGTTCTATCATCCTCCAACTAAAATGCATTGTTTCTTTTGATATTCCCAAGGTAATTTTCCAGGAGAAGGGGACAGGGCGGAGACTTGGGACTGGCACATGGCGTAGTGGACTGTGGTATCTGGATCGTGAAGGGCTGGATTCAGCATTGGTGTCAGTCATAGAGGAAGCAGGAGTAGGATCTAAAATGAGTGCTGAAAATGAGTTAATGCTCCATCACCAGCGTTTGGGACACTCATCCTTTAGTGTTTTAGGTAGATTGTATCCTTCTTTATTTGAGAAAGCAAATAAACAGAAACTTGTGTGTGATGCATGTGAGTTTGGAAAGCTTACTAGAAGCTCTTATGTTAGTTCTGGTCATAGAAGTTCTCATGTATTTGACTTAGTACATTCAGATGTTTGGGGACCTTGTTCCACAAGTTCTATGAATGGATACAAATATTTTGTTACATTTATTGATTGCTTCTCTCGTGTTACTTGGTTATACCTGATGAAGAATAAGAGTGATGTGTTTGGGTGCTTCCAAAATTTTCATAGGACTGTTCAGACCCAATACGGAGCAGTGGTGAAAGTATTGAGGTCAGATAATGGGACAGAGTATACCAATAGAGCCCTTGAAGAATATTTGTCAGCTCAAGGAATACATCACCAGACAACCTGTCCATACACACCAGCACAGAATAGGGTAGCGGAAAGGAAGAACAGACATCTTTTAGAGGTTGCTAGAAGCATGATGATCTCTATGAATGTCCCAGAGACATTATAGGGACAAGCAGTATTGACCGCAGCAGCGTTGATCAACAGAATGCTCTCGAGAGTGCTGGATTGGAAGTCTCCGTGTGAGATATTGAAGGGAGATAATGGTGGGATCCTTCCACTCAAAGTGTTTGGCTGTGTGTGTTTTGTGAAGGACAACAGGCCGTCTGTCGGGAAGCTTGCCCCTAGAGCTGTGAAGTGTATCTTTGTGGGATATTCTGCTACTCAGAAGGGATATGTTTGCTGGAGCCCGGTGGAAAAAAGGTTGTTTGTGAGCATGGATGTGCACTTTCGAGAACTTGAGCCATATTACACCCAGAAGGTAACTTCATCTGCTGGTAACTCGCCCAATACTAGAAGTATGGGGCGAGAGGAGGAGAATGGTGAGAGACCGGAGAACAATGTGGAGAAATCCATTTCTGTAGTGATTCCTTGGGAGGGAGAGTTGGTTGAGGAGGAGCAGGAGAATCACGAAGAAAAGGAAAATGAGACAAGAGGTGTTAGGCCCACTGTTCAGGGGGAGCTACTAACCTATAGTAGGAAGGGCAAACAAATTGCAGGAGCAGTACCTACAGTGCCACTAGTGCTGCCAAGTCTCTTGCCAACGCCTACCCTAACTCCTGAAATTCCTACACCATCACCAATTTCATCCCAAGGTGATAACATTCCTACTGATAACATTCCTCTCCTTACTCCTCCCACACCAATATCAGTACGGAGGACTACTCGCAGTAATGCGGGACATCCTCCCGATAGATATGGTTAGGATCTTGCCCAATTTGTATCATATTCTAGTATCCACCCTAGAGAAGAACCGCACTTGGGAGCTAGTAAAGTTACCAGAAGGAAAGAGAGCAGTTGGATGCAAGTGGGTCTTCACTGTGAAGCAGAATCCAGATGGACAAGTTGAGCGCTACAAGGCTCGCCTGGTGGCAAAAGGGTATAGTCAGACATATGGCATCGATTATGATGAGACTTTTGCACCGGTGGCGAAGATGAGCACTGTTCGGACCTTAATCTCTCTGGCAGTAAATGGTGGATGGAAGCTACACCAACTAGATGTGAAGAATGCATTTCTTCATGGAGATCTAGTGGAGGAGGTATACATGGAGATACCACCAGGATTTGGTACAGATCAGACAGTGGGAAAGGTCTGCAGATTGAAGAAGTCTCTCTATGGTCTGAAGCAATCTCCCCGTGCTTGGTTCGACAGATTCAGAAGGGCTATGATTGGTATGGGATACCAACAGATCAACGCCGACCATACAGTGTTCTTTCGACGGAGTGGAGGCCACATTACTATGCTTGCGGTATATGTGGATGATATGATTATTACAGGGGATGATGAGAAGGAGATTGCCCAACTCAAAGTGAGACTGGGTAAGGAATTTGAGGTGAAAGATCTTGGCTTGCTTAGATACTTTCTTGGAATAGAGATAGCTCGAGGAGCGGAAGGGATCATCCTATCCCAGAGAAAGTATGCACTGGATCTTCTCAAAGAGACAGGAATGTTAGGGTGCAAACCTGCAACTACACCGATCGACCAGAGGTTCAAGCTAGGTGCTGAGGCTGGAGAACCAGTTGATCGTGACAGATATCAGAGGTTGGTGGGAAGGCTGATCTATTTGAGTCACACACGTCCTGATATCTCCTTTGCAGTAAGCGTGGTGAGTCGCTACATGCACGATCCGAGGAAGGGTCATATGGACGCTGTGTACCAGATTCTGAGATATTTAAAGAGTGCCCCCGGAAAGGGGCTGATATTCAGAAAGAATGGACATGTGAACATCGAGGGTTATTGCGACTCTGACTGGGCTAACTGTGCTGATGACAGGAGGTCCACCTCAGGATACTGCATCTTTATAGGAGGTAACTTAGTCTCATGGAAGAGCAAGAAGCAGTCAGTGGTGGCGAGATCGACAGCTGAGGCAGAGTATAGAGCTATGGCCTTAGGAGTTGCTGAGTTGCTATGGTTGAAGAGTATGCTGGTGGAGCTGAAGCTGGATCAAGGAGCTAAGATGAAGTTATGGTGTGACAACAAGTCAGCTATCAGTATTGCCAACAACCCAGTGCAGCATGATAGAACCAAACACATCGAGATCGATAGGTTCTTCATCAAAGAGAAGTTGGATAGTGGACTACTGGAGCTAAGTCATGTTTCGACTAAGGACCAGGCAGCAGATTGTCTGACTAAAGGACTCATCTCAGTAGATATGATTAGAGGATGTCACAAGATGGGCTTAATAGATATCTTTCGCCCATCTTGAGGAGGAGTGTTGACATATTAGTATTATTAGGGACTTATTTGTAAGTTTTGTAGGGGCCTATATAAAGCCCAAGAGATCTCATAATGTATTAGGGTTTTCATTCACTTTAATATTTCATCACCGAGTATCGGGAGCTGATGAAGTTAGAACCGAACAAACCGAACCGAACCGCACCGAACCGACTTGTAACAGTTCGATTCGGTTTTGAATTGTAGGCGGTTCGGTTCGGTTGTTCAAATTTTGGTAAAAATCAAACTGAACCGAACGATGCTCACCCCTACCCTCAGTCTAACCAAATAAAAAAGAGAGGAGGAGAGAAAGAGAGGGGGAGGCGAAGTTGTCAGATGGATGTCATGAGAGAGAGAAGGGGAAGGAGGTCGCTGGCGGTGAGATTAAGAGACGAGAGGAGGAGAAGAGGTTGAGAATGGAGAGAGGAGCGTTGAAGGGGAAGGAGAGGAGGAGAAGAAGAGGCAGATGTAGGAGCGCAGAATGGAGGACTGAGAATTGGGGGGGGGGGGGGGGGCGAGACGGGGGTAAAAGGATGATTTTTAAAAAACTTATGCCTAACATATGACAGAGCGTGTGACATTGAGAGAATAACCATATACAATGGTGGTTTGTTATTTAAAAAACATTGTATCAATGTGTCACTCTATTATATTAAGGTAGTTTCCTACGAAAAACACTTTTGTTAAGCCTCTTTTTGTTGTTTGTGTGTGTGGTGTGCGGGGGTGGGGGGGGGCCGGGGATTAAAGTGCTATTCTTGCGACAATTGCAACATTTCTGCAATTCGAAGAAATTCATAATATTTTTCTTTGTATAATAAGTCCATGTAAAATGCTAAAATCTGAATAAGATAAATGATAATTGTAATTCCACGGAATAGACCAAATTTAGTTGGATGCATAAAAATATGACTTAGTGAATTTCTATGTGCTAATAGTTTGAATTTGAATCTACTACACGTGGTTTTGCCTCAATACTAATAACTTATCAGAATTCATATATATTATAAAGAATACATTATCCATTATAGAGACTAACTAATAAATTGTAATATAATAAAGATTAAAATAATATATTAGTTCAAATTTTACCAATTTGTTTGCAAAATGTCATCTTTTTACGTGGATTACATTTTGAGAATATATCATGAAATTTAGCCATTTCAAAAATAATTAACTTTTGGTTAAAAAAAATATGATGAGTTATTAAAAGTTCCCCATTTTCATAATTGTTTTGTGAATAGAGATGTAATGCATAACTTTATACCTTTTTGTATTTTAGTGTGCGAATTACCTGCTTTGCAACATAATCAATAATATGTGCTTGATTTAGATTGCTTCCAGGTTTCTTCACCACACAGGCCATGGGTAGCTGTCCCACTTCTTCATTAGGAAACCTGTACAAAATTATGAATACAAAAAATGATACAAAGAAAAATAATTTACAAATTTCTACTTATTTAATGATTAATTTTCAAATTTTAAGAATATAGTTTTCAAACTCTGAAAAGCTTATTGAGGTTACTAATATGTAAGTATAGTCTCACATTAGATAGGATAAGAAAGAGTGAAAGTAGGAGTTAGGGTCAATACCTCTAATGGCTATAGTTTTTGGGTTAAAATTGATTACTAGCCTTTGTTTAAAGCATACCAACTCTAGATTGAGCCTAATCATTCCCAAGTAAATGGTATCAGAGCTAAGGTTGTAGCCCAAACAAAAGGTAAAGTCCGATGTGAAGCCTAAAGATAACAAGTGAAGTGGTCATTTCAAGTTAACCCACTGATGCCCGTAGGAGTATTATAGTCTAATTAGTTGTCATGAGTACCATAAGTGGTGGAGGATCCTACGACTGTTTGCTAGCTATTTGCTGAATGCATGGTTTTGTTAGCCCACGAGTAAAGTGGTGTAAAAGTTAGCAAATCATGCGGAAGATTGAAGTATAGTTCAAGATTGAACCGTACTCACAAATTAAGGAGAAGTTGTTGAGATCATTTATATATGAGTATAGTCCCACATTGGATAAAATAGGAAAAAGTGAAGAATTTAAAGTAAGAGTTGGGGTCAATATCTATTTAGCTATATTTTTTGGATTAAAATTGGTTTCTATCTTCTATTTAAAGCTCATTAACTCTAAATTGGGCCCAATTTCTCCCCAACAAAGCTTACAAGTTATGTAAATGCTATGATGTGTTATTGCACTCTAGTACCCTAAAGTTTATATAGTTTTTAGCTTTAATACTTCAAAAAGATTTTTGATACCTCAAAAAGCTTTTTTGATATCTTGATACCCTAAAGATGATACCTTTTTGACTTTGATATACACCAAAACTTTATTCTAACACTTTAATACCCTAAAGTTGACAAACTTTTTTACTTTAATATCTGTTATACCCTAGAAATTACCGAGCCTAAGAAGAGTGGCCACTAATAACTAGCTGGTTCATACATAATAAGCTGGCTAACTCTCTTCGTGATCCAAATCCAAGACGAAAGGCGCTTTCGACTCGGATTTTGCTAGATGCCCGACTTTGAGAAGAACGGTGCTCTCCACTCGAACCTAATACAATGCATCTCGAACAGTGGAACAACTTGATAAGCGTCATCAAAAGTCACACTACATTTAATGAATGTTTAGTCAGCGCCTGCACTTCGCTACACAATCGCCATCAATAATTAATGCGGGTCATAGTCATAATGACCTTTTGAACCAGAGCCATCAAATCTCCTCTGACACGCCATTACTTTAACAATCCATCACTATACAAAGGAGACTCAACCAATCAATTGTTGGCATGTGTAAAGTGGTGTATGAACCAGAACTGCACACCTTTGACTACAATTACCAACGTGCCCTCGTAACCCTCTATAAATAATGGTGATTTCTACTAAAATAAGGGACACAATTTTACATATAAAAAGTCGTCAAGACTATACTCTATTTTTTGCTTCAAATTAACTAGAAATAGTCACTGACTTTAGTATCAGAATGTACACTGGAGAAATCAACATTTGGTACGTCTAACCGCTGTTACTTGTGTAGCGAATTACATATCAAGACCCTCAATTGAAGATTAACCATCAAAGGCGATTAAGGGATCCAAAAATCTAATTTAACTTTCCTAAATCACACCTCTCAACTTTCTAACATCTACAGTTTGGTGTATACTGTGTGGCCTCTTCTTAACCTTTTGAGGAATGGTTGGTCTTCAGTTCTAACTTATAGAAAAGCGATCAACTCCAACTATGTCGGATAAATCGGCCAACAAGAATCAATCGAGTTCAGTCGTGCCTATCCGCTCAATTTCCTCCATCACCTGTTGTCCTTCTCGAAGAAAAGTGAACTACGGTTAAAGCAGGAGGAGCCGATTAGGGAACATATTTCCCTATCGCTAACAACATGCTTCAGCATTCAAAAAATAGGTACTAGGAGACTACGTGAGCCTTTTCTTACTAACTTAGGAGTGGCCCACAAAGCTTCCGCGGGAGAGACACCATAGCATATGGAGTGGGAGCAGTCATCCCAACAGGTGTTGCCACGCCTGCTCTGTGATCACCAACCAACCACAAGCTAGCACTGCGACAGCCAATCCCTCGTCATGGAAAGCTCGTCGATAATAAAAAAGAACGTTGCCCGATAAAATGCAGAACGTAAAGCTAAAAGAAAAGTCTTAGAAATCCAAAAAAGTGTAAAACAATTTGGGATTAAATATAAAACCACTTTAGTAGTAGAGAATGCTATGCTTTTTTGGCTAATCTGTATGCAAGCCCTTGCAACTTGATCTTCATCAACTCTGCAATAATCACCAAACCCTTATTGTCTTTTCATAGTAAAACCAAGGCACGTACTAAGCCCTTACTATTGTCTCACGAGTAAAACCAAGACATGAAGTTCTTGCCGCTCGATCTTCATCGACTTGGCAACAATCACCAAAGTCCTTCGTATCTTTTCAGAGTAAAACCAATGCACGTCCCAAGCTCTTGGTATTGTTCCCACGAGTAAAACCAAGGCACAAAGCTCTTATTGCTCGATCTTCATCAACTTAACAATAATCACCAAAGCCCTTGGTGTCTTTTTAGAGTGAAATCAAGGCACGTACCAAGCCCTTGGCATCGTTCTGACGAGTAAAACCAAGGCACAAAGATCTTATCACTTGATCTTCATCGACTTGGCAACAATCGCCAAAGCCCTTAGTGTCTTTTCTAAATAAAACCAAGGTACATACCAAGTCCTTAGTATCATTCTTACGAGTAAAACCAAGGCACGAAGCTCTTACCACTCGATCTTCATTGACTCGGCGACAATCATCAAATCTCTTGGTGTCCTTTCAAGATAAAACCAAGACACACGCTAAGCCCTTAGTACTATTCTCACAAGTAAACTAAGACACAAAGCGCTTGCTGCTCAATCTTCATCGACTTGGAAACAATCACTAAAAATCCTTGGTATCTTTTTAGAGTAAACCAATGCACATACCAAGCCCTAGGTATCATTCTCATGAGTAAAACCAAGGCATGAAGCTCTTGCCGTTCGATCTTCATCGACTCGGTAATGATCACCAAAAGCCCTTCGTGTCTTTTTAGAATAAACCCAAAGCATGGTGAGGATCCCTCATCACTCAGTCTTCACCGACGTGCCCAAAAGATGAGAACAATCCTCACCAACTCGTTTAAAAACGTCTCAAAAGTCAAAAGCACAAATGGGAAACAACTCATAAACTAAGTACAAAAGAATGAGTCAACAAAAGAATGTCTTTATCATTCATTTGCAAAAAATTTACAAGATCTTCTTACAAAGAGTCAAGAAAAAATATTCTTTTTAGGGAGTTGTATCTAAGGCATCGATTGGAGGCGAATTCAAACCATGAGCATTTGAAGGAGGGGAATTGGGATTATCAGATGAGGAAGGGCCATCATCATGGTTAAGGCCCTCACCAGCATCTCAGCCAACAGCCTCCTCAGCTTCCCCTTCGTCGACAGCATCCTTGTCCTCTTGCAATATCCCTAGCCCGCCTTACACCTCGAGCATATTGAGAACATTGAGGCAATTGGCCACTCAGGAATGATACTTAATTTGTCTCGGGGGCGTTGCACACCAGTCAGCAGTCACCAACCGTCTTCACATAGAAATGGCCCTCCCTCCTACTGGATTTGATGCACATCAAGTGACCTAGCATGCCTAGCATCGGTCTGACATCTACATGGTAGCAGATGACGAGGAAGGCCACCAAAAAAGCAATGGAGTTCGGTGTCAACTATGCCAGTACAACCCCCAAAGTTCAGAAGACCTTGAAACATGCACATCGCCAGATGAAGGCCGTAGTCGAGATGATGCCAGTACAATGGCGCCAAACCCCTACTTGTTATGATAAATAGACTGGTCCCTTGATGGAGCCAATAATGTATATGCACTGGGGATGTCAAAATTCTGGGCGTACTGCTCCAAGTAGCATGTAAGCACCTTCAAGTGATACTAACATAATAAGGCGATTCTGGCCTCATTGCGAGCTATAGTAGGTTGAGCACTGGAAGCCATCGGACAGAAGAAGAGATGGTTTAGTACAACGAAATTTCTAATTTCTAAGAAGAAGATGCGCTCACAAATGGAAAAGTAAGAGTTCTGCAAAGTAAGGAGGAGCAGAAGAAAGAGAAGCAATATATATAAGTAAAAGGAGATGACACATGGCAAGAAACAGATAATTGGCACAGTTACGGGAAAGTCACTGACGGTTTTCAAAAACCAAAATGACATCTTGTCAAATGAGGTTCCACTCCGTCAAACCGCTGCACAATCCCTGCTGACGTCAGAAATGTTAAATCACAGCGGTCTTCAAACACGGACGGACCAGGTTCGGGCATCAGTCCGACTTGTTTTCTCTCAAATTTGACTTTCCATGTCTGAGTGAAAATGGGCCAATCTTATACCCTGAAAATTACCTAGCCTAATAAGAGTAGTCATGTAGTAACTAACCGGCTGACTCCCAATGCATCTACAATCACAACCTGAATGATAAGCCAACCAATCCATCTTGAGATCCAAATCTGAGACGAAAGGCACTTCCGACATGGATACTGCTGGATGTCTGACACTAAGATGAAGAGCGTTTTCCACTTGGACCCGACACAACACACCTCGAACAAGAACAACATGACAAGCATCATCAAAAGTCACGCTGCATTTAATGAATGTACACTCAGCACCCTACTTCGCCGCCTAGTCGCCATCAACAATTAATGAGGAGTTAGAGTCATAATGACCTTTCGAGCTAGAGCCTTTAAAACTCCTCGAACATACCATTACTCTAAAAGTCCCGTCACTATACAAAGGTAACTCAGCCAATCAATTGCTGGCACGTGTAAAGTAGGATATGAACCAGAACTGCACACCTTCAGCCAAAATTACCAACGTGCCCCCTTAAACCTTCTATAAACAATGGTGATTTCTACCAAACCAAGGTACGCAAATTTACATATAGTCAACAAGGCTATGCTCTATATTTCTCTTCAGATTAAGTAGAAACAGACACCGACTTGAGCGTCGAGGGGCACGCTGAGGAAACAATCTCCAGCGCCTCTAACCTCTGTTACTTGTCTAGCCAAGTACAAATCAAGACCCTCAACTGAAGATTAACCATTAAAAGCGATTAAGAGATTTAGAAATCAAGTTTAACTCTCCTAAATCACGCCTCAACTTTCTAACATCAACAATATCCCAAAGATTTGTTGTCAACATTTTGATGCCCCAATCTGGAGATCAAAGTTAAAAATATGTGTAAATGTTGGGTATCAAAATTCAAAAGAGTATAAACTTTAGGGTATCCAAAACGTAAATAATCCTAGTGTAAATGAACTTTTACTATGTGATACTTACGGGATCACAGCTGCATCAACAATATCAGGTAGAGATACAAGTATCTGCTCCAATTCAACGGGTGAAACCTGCAACATTATCCAAAAGCCCATTCGAACTATCTTATATCATATAATTAAATCATTGATTC